>NW_012104898.1:1200735-1307005 GCF_000951045.1 Mandrillus leucophaeus | reverse complement strand
TCTCTTCTTTATTTATATGCTCCATGAACAAAGCAGAGGATTGTGTCTCTTTTGCTCACACATCTGTCTCCGCCCTTAGAACAGTACTTGGCATGTAGTAGATGCTCAGTGAAGTGTTGTTGTACAGGGCAGATGGTGGTGGTCCCTATGTTGAAATAAGTCAAAGTCATACTCCAGCCCAGCCAGGACACTCTGTGGTATCCATAATTATAAACTTTCTCTGATAGAATTTTTCCAATGAGAGACCTCCCTCATGACTGACGTTAATAGACTTTCTGGCCTCCTTGCCATATGGTTCCGGAAATGTTCCCTTCTTGGTGCGTATCCACTCTCATGTCTTGAATCATTGCGTCTGCTGTGTTTCTGTAGTTTCTTTTCCCTTCACTTGATCAGCATGTTCATTTTCAAAAGCCAACAGCTAACACCAAGCACAGAAGACTGGTTTTGAAAAAGGTAAAATTTTCATTCATTTAGCAAGTGTTCTAAGGTTCTTTGCTTAAGGAATTTATACTCCAGTTGGAGAAACAAACAAAACTGTGTGGGATGATGATATAGTAAAGGACACAGGCAGAATATAATGTACTAGGTTGCCTTCAGTGTTCATTTTGTGGTGAGAATTAAAATATGAAATATAAAAGCAGTTATCTAACTTCCCTTCCCACACCATTTAAAGAGAGGGAGCTTTGAGGAATATTTTCTTGTTTTACAGAGAGCATAGGAATTACTAGGATTTAAAAAAATTCTGAGACATGAAGAAGAGGAAAGAGGAGGTGGAAGGGGGAGCTGGGACTTGGGAAAGAGCCTGCTCAGGCAGGAATTGGAAAACAGAGGACAGGAAGTCTGAGCAGCTCTCATGGGATGCACTTTTGGAGAGAAGGAGGACTAAGGAAGATTTTGAAGACCTTTTTTTGTATGTTTTGAGGATTACAGCCTACCCCAGATCCACTTCCCTCAAGAGTACATGAGGGAAATTGTGAAATTTTTCTGAAGATACATGTATTTTTAATTTTAAGAAAGATTGGAGTAGGGAAGGGCAATTTATAGCAAGACCAAAAACTCAAACACCCACAAAGGAAAAACATGACAGGTGGAATTGACAGAAATTACTGAGGGAATGGCTATAGGGTTCACGTGTGACAACTTGGGATGGCTCCCCTGCATCTGGAGAGATTAGGATGCCCTTCATTAAGACAGGGGGATGGGAACGGTGCCTGTGGGACATTCTGGTAGAGAACACACCACACATTAATGGGTATTGCTGTCGATCTGTGAGTATGAAGATATGATGAGAATTACACTTAGATGATCTTGGCAGTAGCCTTTGACTTGTGTTTTGGAGCAGAGAGAGACGGAGATGCATGTGCAGATGTGTGTGGTGTTTGGAGGTGTGCCTTATATAAAGAACATTATTAATAGCTTCATGTTTTTTTGTTGTTGTTTTGAGATGGAGTTCCGCTCTTGTCACCCAGGCGGAGTGCAGTGGCAGAGTCTCAGCTCACTGCAACCTCTGCCTCCTGTATTCAAGTCATTGTCCTGTCTCAGCCTCCCAAGTAGCTGGCATTACAGGTGCCTGCCAACACACCTGGCTAATTTTTGTATTTTTAGTAGAGACGAGGTTTCACCACATTGGCCAGGCTGGTCTTAAACTCCTGACCTCAGGTGATTCGCCTGCCTTAACTTCCCAAAGTGCTGGGATTACAAGGCTTGTGCCACTGTGTCCAGCCTTATGCATTTTTTTTTTCATTTCCCGTAAATATGCAAAATTACTGCCTCTTAAGTGTGACTTTATTTTGTCTTGTAATAACAGTTTTTCCGAGAGGAGCGTATCTACAGTTTTACATGGTCAGTGAACAGAAAATGGTTGACCATGTGAAACTGGTCAATGCAGTTTGAGGACATGCTGCAATACATTTTGAGGACACTAGTTCAGGACTGAGTCTATATGGTGATGCTGGCTGCACATGTGTTATTATCTGCCCTACATTTCTCTCCCCTGTTGTGAACTCTAAGGGGTCTGTGCCACAGGTCTGGGCATCACTGACCATGTTTTCCAAAAGTGACAGAGAAGGATACATCATTCTTAACACTTTCCTATTTTGAGTTGATTAAATTAATTTTACTAGATGTGTGGGTTGCACCACGGAGCCAGCCTTGGAGTAAATAGAAAGTGGGGTTTCAGGGTTCTCAGGAGGACCTAATGCCTGCTCAGAACTTTGTCCACCCAAAGTGAATTCCATATTGAAGCAGGCAAATAGGGTCTAGAGGCAGGAAACTTAAGGCCAATTTGTGCTGACTTCCCAGAACTGAATCAAAAGGAAAACCCTACCTCTCCACATCCAAGTAACAAAGGATCAGAGGCTACTCCCTTTACACAGTATCACAGATGAAAAATAGAAAGTACCTCTGATTGGTCCCCCTCCACAACCAGTCAGACCAGTCAGACTGGTCATGGGCCAAGTCTTCATGTGTAACCTTGTACTTTCCTTTCAGCCTTTGACTGGCCGCCTTCTGCAACCAATCAGACTGGTCATGAGCTACTCCTTCATTTACATAGTGTGTAACCAAGTAACCAATGAGAAACCTCTAGAGGGTGTTTTAACCCCAGAAAACTCTGTAACCAGTGCTCTTCAGCTGTTTGCTCTAGCCTGCCACCACTCTGTGGAGTGTACTTTCAACACATCTGTTTCAATAAATCTGTGCTTTCATTGCTTTACTCTTTCATTGCTTTGTTTGTTTCTGGACTTGTGGTCAAGACCCTGCATCAGTAACAATATTGGAATTTTATCTGTTATATTAAGGCCATTATTTCCACATGGGTATAATTTCTGCTCTATTAAGGCAATGTCTTCCCTATTCTTAAGCTCTTGGTAGGCATCTCTCTTGCTAACCTCATGCCTCATGTTCTACTTTCCCAGCATAGTGAACCACTCATCTCCATCAGCATCTCCACCTGCACCATCACCACCTGCTTTATCACCATCCTCACCACCACCAATACTACCGCCACCACCACCACTACCGCCACCACCACCACTCCCCACTTACCACCACCTTCACCATCACCATGCTCATCACCAGCATCAGCAGCTATTTGTCAAAACTACTCCTTGCTAGGAAACTGTGCTAAGTTCATGTAGATGTTCTCCTTCAATTCCAACATAAATCCTCTCAGGTAGATATTCTTAATTCGGTTTACCCTCAACTCCATGCACAGATCCTGGCACGTAAATGTGTTGATTGAATGCATTCTCATTTTTCTGATGAGGAAATTAAGGCTCAGAGAGGCTAAGTAGCTTTCTGAGGTTAAACAGCTAATCATTGATGGATCTAAAACTCAAAAAGACATGTGGACTACTGCCCCTCGAATACTGCCTGAACCCTCCAAACTCCAGAACTTTGTTACCTCTATTTCTACTCTTCCATCTACTTGGAGTGCCCTTCTTCCCTTTTCCTGCCATTCAGGACTCTTCCCTGTCCTTTCCATTATTCAAGTCATAGTTCAAATCCCACCTCTTCCCCAGGGCTCCTTGGGTCAAATTTCTCCATTTGAAATTACAGTCATGTGTTGCCCAATGACAGGGATGTGTTCCAAAAGATGCATCCTTAGGTGACTTCATTGTCCTGCAAACATCAGAGTGGACACAAACAGATGGTAGCACCCAGTACACATCTAGGCTATAAGGTACAGTCTATTGCTCTTAGGCTGTACAGTAGGTTACTGTCCTGACTACTGTAGGCAGCTGTAACACAATGGCAAGTCGTTTGGTAACTAAATATAGAAAAAATACAGTAAACATGTGGTATTATAATCTCATGGGACCACTGTTATGTGGCCCATGATTGATGGCAATGTCTTTGTGAGATGCACGACTGAAATTCTCCTTCCTCCATGCTTCCATGGCAATTTGTTTGCACTCCACCAGCCCACTTGTAGTATCTGCTCTCTGCTGAGCTGTGTGAATGTCTGCACCCTTGCTGGTCTGTCAGCTACCTGGGTGGTGGCTGAGTTTTCAGCCTTTCAACTTTTCCTTTCTGGTCTAGCACAGTGCTTTGCTTGCTACTAGGTGTTAAAGATACATTTGTGAAATCAAACAGTATTTACCCAGGAGAATGAGAGAAGGCTCTGGGGGTGGGTTCGCACCAGGGGAAGGGGGTGAAAGAGCAGAGGCGCTGACACCTGGTAGGACAGGGAGGAAGCAGCGTGGGCCAGCTGGCCATGGAGAGCACCAAAGACAAACTTTGCCGCGTGCACAATAGACAGAGGCTGGTCCTGGGTACACACAGCATCTTTTACAAATAAAACAGCTTTATTCATGGCAAACCAGAGAGAGGAAGAAACAACAGGTGCCAAAGATGAATAGACTGTTGTTATCCATTTATTGATTGGAAACCAATCCTAGATTTCTCTTCTTCCTGTTTTATCAAGTGGCCTCTGCCCGAATGTAATTTTTACTTTTTAGTGCCGTCTGCACCTGTGGCCTTTGGACCTAATGTTTATGACAGATGGGCCAGGCCGTGTTTGCACCATTTAGTGGGTACTTTCCTTCTGTAGTGCTCCATGCCACCGTCGCTGTGGCACGGGCCCAGTGGGCATGTGTGTGGGGAGAAGTCCACGTCTGCAGCCATTGTTCAGCTGCTGTCCTCGGAGTCTAGCCCTGTGCAGTTGGGTCCACTTATTGCCCATCCATTTCTCTTTCTTGCCAGGTCACCGTCCCTCAAAATATAGTGCTCAATGCAAGCAAATCAAGGGGATGGGGACATTCACCTCAAATGTTGGAATCGGACATATTTCGACAACTTTTCACTCTTTTTTTTTCATAGCTATTATTTTAAGAAAATATTTTCTGATTCTGTTTTGCTCCTTCTTGTAAAGAAAGTTTAAATGCATCTTGTCCACTGACATAAGAGGGAAGCCTTGCTTTTTGTCTTGAGAGACAGAGTGATGTGCGTGTAAATAGTGCACTTTGGACTTTTTTACAGATATTTACCTGCTGGCTTCGTTGCTTTTCGTCCTAACAGATTGCTAAGTCAGACTTCAGATCAGCACAAAGTCAATATTTGCCTAGCAGACAGGGAGATAACGGGAAGGGAGGAAGGGAGGTGTGCCGCTCTGAAGCTGTGTCAGCCCGAAGACATTGACTCCACATCAGAGTTCAAACAATCTGCTCCCCACTTTCCCCGCTTCTCTGCAAAGCAGCATGCTTGCATGGGAAATGGCCCTGTCTTAGAGCAATTGGTTCCCTCTTTCTAGAATCAAATACTGGCCATCCGGTACCCATCTCTAGCCAACCAGAAGAGTTGGACAAGAGAGGAAAGTGGTAAAACATGTCTCTCCAGATATTTAAATGTTTAATTAAACTTTTTGCTGTTGTTGGAGTAAATATACAGAAAAATGCATAATAGCCAGCTGTATCTGTATTTTCCTTGTAAACATTTCCTGTTAATCTGAGCGCCACTACCTGGTCTCTGGTTCCTGGCTTTGTCTACTGCCCCACGGCTCTGGTTGGCCCGGGAGCAGGTAGACCAGGTGGACGAGGTGAGGCTCCTTTAAGCAAGGTGGCGAACACGTGGCTGGACGCAGGCAGCCGCTTTTCAGAGAGCAGCTTCCTGTGACCCAGGGTGCCTGCACGATGCAGGAATGCCCTTGCATGGCCAGTTGGGCCGCTCTTCTTTAGTCTCCTTACTCGGCGTGTGCACGGGCGGTGTGTGCAGAGTGGGAGAGGTGCGGGCTCTCTGGCGCCCAGCAGATTTCCATTCCTGCTTTGTGCTGCCCAGGTGATGACTCAAGGCAGCTTCCTCCTCGCTGTCTCCTGCCTAAGGTTGAAGGAGTCGGTGTACCTAGAGCACACAGCCAGTGCTAAAGCCTTTAGGGAGGACTTTGGTGTGTTCAGAAGAAAGTGCCTTGACCCCACCAAAGACGATGGGGTCGTACATTCCGGCGTCCCTGGGTTTTCCTCTTTTAATATCATCACATCTCATCATTCAGAAGGGCTCCTCCAGGCCGTCTCTGGAACACATCATCCCCTGTCCAGGGAAAAAGCAGCTTTCCTGCAAACCTCCACTGCTAGACTCCTCACCGGGCTCCCTGCTTCATTCCCTTTTCCTCTCCACACCTTCTCTGACTGCCGGGCGCCAACCGGGAGCCTGATGGTGCTGCTCCCTTGCTGGAGCCCTCCATGCTCTCCTCCTTCAAAGGCGACTTCCGTGCTCTGTGCTGAGGCCTGGGAGCGCCACAGTCAAGCACCGGGCAGCATCTCGTCTGAGCGCCAGGTTTGCCTCGCCTCCTCTTCGCTGTGTGGCTCTCTGGGCTTCATGCAGCCTGGCCCGCTGCACGCTTCTCAGGCCCTGGTCTGCCCTTCTCTCTCCCTTCTCGCCGACACCTAGTATTGCTTGGTCTTTATCCTCTGGGTTTTCAGTGGAGAGACACCTTTTGAGAAAGGCCCTCCCTGACCTCCCATCGGAATAGACTTCTCTCTCTTTTCCTACGCTATTCCCTTCCATCCTTCCTCTGGGACACTCATTCCCACCGTCAGTTACGCCATCGTGCACTGTGCGAAATTACCCAACAAGCACCCCGGGGCTGATGGGGAGACTGGGACCAGTACTCAACACTTTATTCCTAGCACCTTAAAACACAGATGGAAACCTAGTAAAAACGCTAGCACTTTCATCCATGGTACATGGCTCAGCCGTGTGCAACGTGCTGCCATAAATATGGCACTTTACCTTGAGAAGGAAGACCCAAGGCTTGTTGTGGAGGTGGGAGTTGGAGGCGGGTGGGAGGAGGAGTCTGAACTCGAGGAGAGGGGACTCACAATGAGTGTGGGTAGCTGAGGCTCTGCAGCTCCCGGGAGTTGGGAACCCGCAGGAATTCAAGGTGTGCTGGGAGCGCGCTGGCGTTTTCCTGGGCCCTGCTCAGCCGGGTGCACATCTTCGTGTTCGCCCAGTGTTTCTCACAGATGACATCGCACATAAGCAAAACAAAATTTGCCTTATGCTCCTTATGCTCAAATTGCTCCTAGTATATCAATCACGTTGGAACAAACTCGCATTTTCAAAACAAGCGTTACAGCAAAACTGACTGTATCTATTATATTGAATCATTTCATCTCTCTCCCCTGCAAGCATAGACTCCGATCAGAGCGGACACTCTGCTAGCTTTCCACCTTCTGTAGAATAGTGCCTGGCGTGGGGGGTGGGGGTGGGGTGCGGCGGGGTGCGGCGGGGTGCTGGCAGTGACCTGTCCAGTGGACAAATGTCAGTGTTGGTTAAATGAACTCAAACCAGGAGTTATGTTTAGTCACTGATCATACCACTTTTACTTAAAACTTTAGAAGTTACCTGTGTTTACAAACCAGTTCTTTTCTTTTTCTTAAAAAAAAAAAAAAAGTTGCAAAATATCTTAGGCTGTCAAAGGATCTATCCACACATTTCTGGCAGGCAAGTTAGTGTAATTATTCATCTGCTTGGGTCATGGTAACTGTTACGAACATACACTTTTTATGCCTTTTCTAACACTAGCCCTGAGAAGAGTCAGCATTTTGTATATCCTTCAACAGTGGTGGAATAATGAAGATAATGGAAGCGAAATTTCTATTTTGTGAAGAGGCAATCTTCTCCACAAAATAAGCCTGACCTGTAAAAAACAACATCGTCTTTTAGGGAAGGAAACCCAAAGTCAAGCAGAGACAAACAGTTTGAGAGAAATACGATCTCACATTGCCTTGGCTATTGACAATAATGATTTTGAGTTTGGTTTAACTCTAAACCTAGGGGCACACTCTAGTGGAACAAACATATTGGTAATAGTGACAGTGACTTTTTTTGAAATATTTTTACCAAAAGAAAGATTCCATCAAAAATGTTACTTGAACTCTCCAAGACAGAGGAGAAAAGGTAAAACAGGCTGAAGATAAGTTGGCCAAGAGATTTAGAGACGATAATTTTTCATTGTATCTATCGTCAGTTGAAATTTTAAAATCTCTGGACTTTTTCAGTTTGGAGATAGAAGACAAAAAACCAAAAGGAAGGAAGGGATGGATAGATGGATGCAGAAAAGAGGAAAGAAAAAGGCTAAGAGAGAGAAAGAGGAAAGGAAAGGAAGGAGGGAAGAAATTATACGTAAATTTGGTATTATAACTTATCATGGAATGACAGTGACAGACTTTTTTCTTTTGGTTTTTTAAAAAGCTGAATATGTTTTCCAAAGTGCTTCCGTTTAGAAAGCCCATTTAGAAAGTGTTATTTTAATTATACTAGTTGGTTTACTAGAGCATTTATCTCTGACAGCTTTTCGTGGACTTGAGGAACAGAAAACCTACAGGATGATAAGATAGTATGTTATGATCTTAGGATAGTGTGACTGTTTTCTAGTCTTTAAATTGGTCATTGTAGTAGGGTGGTTGCTTTGACTGGCACATTTGACATGGCCCTGACACAAACTCCACTAAAGCAATGCTTTGATGTCTCTAGAGTTAGCAGGCTTATAAGGAGAACTCTCTACTTTTAAAATAAAAAAAAAGGATAATATTCAAAAATGAACAAAAGTATCTATTCACAAATTTAGGAAGAGATGGCTTGGGTTGTGTAAGACATCAAGAGTAACATTCCTTTATAAAACTAACAATTTTGTTTTAGCATTAGTTTTTAAAATTGTCTCCCTAGTTTTTCTCATTTGCTTGCATTTTTCTTTTTAAAAAAACAAGACTGCCTTTTCTAATTATGAGAGTGGTAAAAACTCATTTAGAAAGTAGAAAAAACCTGGAAATAAAAACAATAATACCATTGCACAGAATCAAAGTGCTAAACATTTTGATATTTCATTGCAATCTTTTTATGTATTTGTATTTTTGACATAGTTGGATACACTATATATACCAGTGCATTTCTTATTTTAAAATTTTTAAAAATTTATTTAAAATTGTATAATATAAATTCTATCATGGCATTAAGCATGCTTTATAAAAGTAATTTTCAATGACTGTGTGATATTTTGTCCTATTTTATGTAACCAATCCCTTCTCATTGGTTGGACGTTCTACTATCTATCGTTTTCCTGTGATGAAGAAGGCAATCAATGTCTGTGTGTATGTACATCTTTGTTTGCATTTGGATTTCCTTCTTCATAATCAAGTCCCAGGCATGGAATGACTGGGGTCAGAGGGTGTGATGAAGTAGGAGGCCTGTAAGCTACAGAAGAGGTGCTGACATTTGTGAGGGCCCTTCCCTAGGATGCGGCAAGAGAGTGAGAGGTTTTCCTTATTCTCAAACCAAGTTCAGAAATCTCCACTGCAGCACCCTGACAGGGGTCGCTCGACTGTACTGCAATTCTGTCAGCTGTTCTCTCTTTTACTTCCCTCACTGAAATCCATGCAAATAGTGATTACATGTTGGCTTTATTGCATGCATGAACTGGAAAAGTCTTCGTTTTTTTTTTTTAATTTGTTTTCTGTGAAGTTAAGTGAGAGGGCTCTGGGACAGTAGGAGGCATGGCAGAGTGGGCAGCAGGTGGAATGGGAGGCCCAGGAATCCAAGCTAGGATGTCTTTTTTTTTTTTTTTTTTTTTTTGAGTCAGAGTCTCACTGTCGCCCAGACTGGAGTGCAGTGGTGCGATCTTGGTTCACTGCAACTTCCACCTCACGGGTTCAAGCGATTCTCCTGCCTCAGGCTCCCAAATAGCTGGGATTACAGGCTCTTGCCATCACGCCCAGCTACTTTTTGTTTTTTTTTAGTAGAGGTGGGTTTTCACCATGTTGGTCAGGCTGATCGTGAACTTCTGACCTCAGGTGATCAGCCTGCCTTGGCCTCCCAAAGTGCTGGATCAAGCTGTGATCTCTTATGTGTGCTTTGTCGTTTCAACTCTCATGCTTAGCGTCCCTTCCTAGGGAGCTCCATGGGATACCATAGGGTGGATTAACAGTTGGGGATGCATTTCTTAGCCATGACAAGAGTTTCTGAGGGAACCAGCTCATCCCTGCCAGCTTCAACATACATTTACATTCTGTATTTCTAGTTCAATCTTGTCAGTCAGAACCTTCTAGAAACTGAAAAATTTCTGAGTCTCACGTTTCTATCTTAAGATGAGTGGAGGGTTGTTGGACACATTAAATGAAATAATTTGTGTGAAAGTACTAGTCAATGTAAGGTACTACTATTAGTAATGTTAGTATGTTTCTCTTGAAATGAATTAACCGACTGTAAGTGCTGCCGATTTCTTTCATGTCCTCCAACAGTACCCAGTGTTGGTACTGATGCCATACTGTGCTCACAGCACTGAATATATCCAAAGTGGCACATGGCATAGTTCCATTTTTAAGGGGCCCAGTGATGGTGATAGATACACACACACACACACACACACACCCCTGTGCACACACATAAAGCCAAAATGCATGGTAGAAATGGATGAGTGTGATAAGAGGGAAATGAATGTATAAAAGTAAAGTGAAAGCAATTAGAATGACACTTGGGAAAAGGCAGCCGAGACACCTCTACCCAAAAGCGATACTTAAATTAGCCATTGAAGATTTTGGACAGGCTGTTAGGAGGGCAGGGGTGTGTGTGGCATTGTAGATTGGAGAGAGAGTTGAATTAAGGTGTGTAGCAATGAAAGAGAATGGCTGAATCAGGGAATATGGAGTAGCCTGGAGTGTGTTTGTGAGAGAGTGTGTGTTTGTATGAATGTGTATTTGTGTGTGAAATGAGAGTGTGTAAGAAATTGTGTGTGCGTGTGTGTGGAGAGGATGAGTGAAGTGGGGAAGGAGGAAAGAGCAAAGTGGGGGGACTTGGTAGGAGGGAAAGCGGAGAAGAGTTTGGAGCTGGATTGTGGTGCTCCCTGACTGCTTTGTTCCTGAGATTTGCCTGTAAATTATCTATTAAAATAGGAGAATAATAGAAGCGACATCCAGCAGGCACTTAGAGATTATGCTGCTATCATCAGGCCTTCTCTTTGCTTTGATTTCTGTAAAAAGGTTACCACGATGGGACAGTAATTGCCAAGGGATAGAAATAGGTTGTAATTTTGGCTATACTGCATGTTTGCATGTTCAACATTACTCTCTCATTTATGTTTCCAAAATCTCAACTCCGATTTAGAGTCTTGCTGTATGGCAAGGATGGAATGTATGAAGTATATCCTGAGTATGGTATAGAGGTGCATTTCTTTTGGAAATCGTGTTTAAAAGTTAAAAGTCCTGTAATCCCAGCACTTTGGAAGGCCTAGCTTGAGCCCAGGGGTTTGAGATTGGCCTGGGCAACATAGACCTCTTTTCCAAAACAAAGCAAAACTAAAACAAGCTGTGTGAGGTGGTGCGGGCTCATAGTCCCAGCTACTCAGGAGGCTGAGGCAGGAGGATCCCATGAGCCAGGAGTTTGAGGCTGCAGTAAGCCATGATTGTGCCACTGCACTCCAGCCTGGGTGACAAACTGAGATCCCATCTTTTAAAAATAAATAAAAATGGGGCCATTCACGGTGGCTCACGCCTGTAATCCCAGCACTTTGGGAGGCCAAGGCGGATGGATCACGAGGTCAGGAGTTAGAGACTAGCCTGATCAACATGGTGAAACCCTGTTTCTACTAAAAATACAAAAATTAGCTGGCATGGTGGTGCACGCCTGTAATCCCAGCTACTCAGGAGGCTGAGGCAGGAGAATTGCTTGAACTGGGGAGGTGGAAGTTACAGTGAGTCGAGATTGTGCCACTGCACTCCAGCCCGGTTGATAGAGCAGGACTCCATCTCAAAAATAAATAAATAAATAAGTAATAAAAATAAATTAAAAAATAAAAGTCATCAAGGTGAGGGCCACCACCTACGGTTTTTCAGATCATTTTATGTGTTCATTATACATTTATCAGAACTCAGGGCTAACTTTTAAAACATTTCTGTTTGTGTATTTTTCTTGGGGAAGGAGCAAGGAAAACAGTTTAGAATAATAGAATTTGTTCTCCTTCTTTAAATGACTAGCAGTAAGCCACACTGAGAACTTGCACTTGCCTGTTTATCTTTCTAATAAAGTTAATTTGAAGGCTGAACCCTGAAATAGAAGTCGCCCTTTGAGTTTACTCTTCTCTTTGAGTTTCAGAACATAAAAGGTTAAGAGCTTGCTTTGAGTTCAGTAGCAGAGAAGTGAGGGAAAGTAGTAGAGAAGAAGAAGAGAAGAAGAAGAAGAGGAGAGGGCAGAGAAGAGAAGGAGAACCCAGGCTTTACAATAGAAAGGTTTACTGGAAAGCGTGTACTTTGTGTTACCAGACGACCCTTGTGACACATTTGCTCTGAGCCTCTTCCTCAGAAGCTGGCTGCTGTCACAGAATGTCCACTTCCCCAGGGAGTGTCCCCTGAGAGCCATCTCTCCTGGCCGTGCTGTACTTTGTCGCCAGGGTCTGGAAATTTATTAGTTTCTCTTTCATGTGGCACTTTCTTGCCCTATATCTTTATCAAAAAAAAAATTGTAAATGAACTTCCTTGAAGGAGCTTCTCTTCCTTCCTGCTTCTCACTGCTTCACGGTGACTGTACTCCTCGGATTCCTCCCCTTTCCTGTGAAAATCTCTTCTGCTTTCCTTTCCTTTCATCTCTGTTCATCCTCTTCTTTGTGTCCTTTGGACAAGATGTTTTGTGTCTCAGCGATTCCAAGCAAACAAACTGTTCTGCTATATAAAAAGAATTAAAAAAAAAAGAGAAAATGCCTTGAAACACTACAAAGTCAATCACTTGCCTTCAAGATTAAGCTAAAATGTTTTCTTGAGCTTCATGCTTCGTGTCTGAACATCTGAACATCCCACCACTTAACCAGATGATAACAGAGTGCTTTTTATTTTTGCTTCTTATTTTTTTTTTCTGCCAGTAAACCATATCTGTACTAAACCAGGGCCACCTTTCAGTGAGAATGAGGCAGGAAGCTGCCCTCTGCCATCCAAACATGCCTCTAGCCCTATTTATTTATGAGAAGCTTTGTACTGGATACAAACTGCTGTAAATGTTATCCAGCTTTACGGGAGATATCACACGGTCCTGGTAATCTGATAGAAGGCTTTAAATGGATAGGCGGCTCTGCCAGGTTTGGATGCCAGGAGGTTTTGGGCTTTGAGAGAAAGAAATAACAAACAAACCCCAAATCAGGATCCCTGACTACTATTGAATCACATACCGTAGGAAACATCTTAAGTTTGTCCAGAGAGGGTTTTCTGTGGCCTGTGGCAAATCTGTAACTTAGGTTTTTATTTATTAATCTTTTTAATTTTTTTTAATGCAGCATATAGCCCTTGAAGCTTACTTAGTAAGTTATTATTGTATTCTTTCAAATTTCATGAATTTTGTTCACAAAAAAGCAAGATTAGTGAGCATTGTGCATTGTTTGTAATGTGCTTCAAATATAGTGTTCCCAGTTTGGAAGGAAGGCAGAGAAAAATTTGAGAAAATACTCACAGGTTGGCCTCAGATGGGAGAATTCTAGTCCTGATTAACAAGAACACATACTAATAACACTCAGTGCTCAGTATTAATTGATGACATTCCAGGATCTGGTGCAATCTGCCCAGCAGTGTATGATAATTATTAACGCGATGAGTTAACATGTTGTACTTATGAGATGAATCCAAGAATCTTTGCTTTTGGGGGATGGCAAAATATATTATGGCCAGTTCAGAATATTAATAGTACGTACTAAAATAAGTTGTAAGAGCAGCTGTTTTGATAGAAACCAATGAATTTGTAAATATTTTTAAGTAGTTATAAAGTATTTGTTAAGTTTTGGAGATGGACTGTAAAAATTAAAGTTACTCCCTTCAAGGGTTTCTGTCTCATTTGGGAGGCAAAGCTACACAGAAGAAAACAGAGAGAAGCATAAGATGGCGTATGAATCCGCTCCATGCTCCATGGTGCCGACTGTCTTTGTTGGGGAATGACGTCTGGAATCTTCCGAGAAGACGTTATGGAAGGTGAGATGACTCCCCTCACTGGATAGGAGCTATGTATAGGGTTCCAAAAGCATGTGGCCTGTACTGGTTCTTAGTCCGCAGGTAGCTGGGACATGCCTCTCCTTTTCCACCCTACAGAAGAACTTCCTTCAATTGCTAAATACAGGGAGCTTGTGGCGAGAATGGAAGTTAGGTAGCAGTGAGTTCCACGTTACTTCATCAGGCCACCACAATACTGACCATATTTATAATCTTCTTCTCTTAACACTTTCTGTATTTGCAGTTAGGAGAAAATACCGGAAGGAAAGACTGTTGTTGAGAGGGGCCCTGCCCGTGAGCATTCACGGAACTGGAACGCTCCACCCCTGGGGCACAGCCTGAACTTTCCCTCCTGACACCCAGTACAGCTTACCTTGCAAGGATTCATTCATTCATAGTCAATAGTTACTGACTGAATGCTGATTCTCTCCTGAACCATCAGTCCCCCAAAACCATGATGTTAGGGTCTAAAGGTAAAGCAGGGAATAAGATCAATTGCCAGGCCTCTAGGAGGAGATGAATACTTTTTTTAAAAGAATGAATTTAGGCATCGGCATTTCCATAATTGTTAGATTCTTCTGGATGACACTGGGTAGTATATCATATGGGAAGATATTTCTAACTATGAGATTGGAATTTGCCTCTAATGTTTTACACAAAGATAGAAGAATATATAGGGAGTGCTAGGGAGAGGAGACAGATGTGTTCTTTCTCTGTGGATCGATGCAACATTGTGCAGTGCACCTTTGAACAACATGGAGATTAGTGGTGCCCGCCTCCCACGCAGTTGAAAATTCCTCGTATACTTTCCACTCCCCCCAAACTTAACTACTAATAGTAGTAGTTGACTAGAAGCCTTACTGATAACATAAACAATTGATTAACACATATTTTCATGTGCATTACATACTGTATTTTTATAATAAAGTTAGCTGGAAAAAGAAAATATTAAGAAAAAATAAGGTATGGAAAATGCGTTTATAGTTCTGGACTGTATATATGAATATCATAAATTTGTGCCATCTGTTTGCAAGATGATTCGTCTGAAATGGCAGGCAATTGCAGACCTCAATTTACTGTCCATATCAAACAAATCAACTTTTTCTTGTAATGTCATGACTTTTCTCTGCTTCTTGGGAGCTCCTCCAGGATCCCTAGTGATACTTTGTGTGGGTCCCTTTGGACTAACTTTGGTGTTACTCAAAGTTTATGGTATTGCACTAAACACGATGAAAAATATTCGGGAACTATGAGAGATCGCTTTTTACCATGAAATGCAATTTACTGGAGAGAAGAGCTGCTCACTTGGAGATGATGAATACACATGGCATTTTGAGCAGATACTAGCAACACTTGGGCTCACCACAATCACAACAGGAGGTGGCTACAAAATTATTACGGTGGTACAGTGTGTTCTAAAGTTGATCTTATACAGTTATGATTTTAATACTTCATTTTTCTATTTGTTTCCATTTCTCTCAACTGTGAATGATGCCATGTATAGTCTGTAAGTGTATGTCTGAGTTTTGATAAACTTTAACTTTTTAAATATATTCGTGTATATTTTATGGTAGTAAGTGATACAATAGACTAGTATCTACATATATTAATATTTTATGTATTTGTGACATACCTTTTTCTATTTTTTTCAATATTTATAGGCTACAAAATCCATCTGCATTTTTTTTTGAAGTGTTGGAAATGTCCCCAAAATTTTGTAATATATTCATTGACAAAAATGTGCATATGTGGAACTTTGGAGTTCAAACTGTGTTGTTCAAGGGACAACTATACTTCACGGTGCATAGGAAATAGTTACCTATGAGCTTGGATCTATCTTAGCCTTAGAAATAGATTGTACTGGCTGGGCGTGGTGGCTCATGCCTGTAATCCTAGCACTTTGGGAGGCTGAGTCAGGTGGATCACTTGAGGTCAGGAGTTTGAGACCAGCCTGGCCAACATGGTGAAACCCTGTCTCTACAAAAAATACAAAAATTAGCCGGGCATAACTGCGCACACCTGTAATCCCAACTATTTGGATTGCTGAGGCAGGAGAATAGCTTGAACCTGGGAGGTGGAGGTTGCAGTGGTTGAGATCGAGCCACTGCACTTCAGCCTGGGTGACAGAGCAAGACCCTGTCTCAAAAAAAAAAAAAAAAAAAGATTTTATTATTACTTTAAAGAAGATGTGTAGATAGCATTATTTGATGTGGCAACATTTGATCTTTAGTAAAATTTCGAATGAGGTACAATATATGGAATACAAGAATTATGACACAATCAAAAGCATGATGAGGGACACAGAATCATTGCTTGCAGCAGCTCGTAACGACTCCGTGGTTCTTACTCATATCACATAGGTCTGTTTTGCTTATCATTACAATGTTTGATGCAATCAAGAAAATGAGGTAGGAATTCTAGCACATTCAATATTTGAGTGATATTCTCTCATTGAAAAACAAATGGGAGAATAACATTTTAGTTCTCCAAGTACTCGGTCTTTATTATCTCTAAAAGTGTTCAGATTAAGTAATTAACCAGATAAGTTATGGCACAAAGGGAAACCAGTCAGAGGTGAAGTTTCACACTCCCCAATGTGTGGAAAACTTATGCTTGGGTAGTATATATATATACAGGATTTATTATCTCTTAATTAAATGTACACCTGAAGATCTGCCTCTCTTTTTCACATGACTGCCTGCCCTCTTGGCTTAGCAAAATGACACAACACTTTGAGAACATTAAAACATGTGATTTTCAGTGCACATGCACCTTACTTTGTGGTTCAGCACAGACATTTTTGTAAGAAAGGATGCCCTTTTTAGCAATAAATAGCTCATTGCTCTTTTTATTAAAAAATTGTAATTATTGTAGATACCTTATAGTTGTGTATACTTCTGGGGTACATGTGATATTTTGATAGAGACATACAGTAGGCAGTGGTCAATCAGGGTAACTGGAATATCCATTACTTTAAACACGTATAATTTCTTTGTATTAGGAACATTCCAATTCACTCTTCTAGTTGTTTTAAAATATATGATAAATTATTGTTGACTCTAGTCACCCTGCTGTGCTACCAAATACTAGGTCTTGTTTAATCTATTGAGCTGTATTTTATATACTCATTAACCATCCTCTCTCTATTCCCACTACCCTTCCCTGCCTCTGATAATCACCATTGCATTCTTTATCTCCATGAGTTCCCAAACAAATTTTTATCTCCCACGAATAAATGAGTACATGTGAAATCCATCTTTGTGCTTCCAAATTATTGTCTTTCTATTCCAAAATTATAATGCCCTCTAGTTCCATCCATGTTGCTGCAAATGACAGAATCTCATTCTTTTTTATGACTGGATAATATTCCATTGTGTATATATGTACCACATTTTCTCTATCGATTCATCCACTGATAAGGAGTTTGCTTCCTAGTCTTTGCTATTGTGAATAGTGCTGCAATAAACATGGGAGTACAGATCTCTTTTAGAAATACTGATTTCCTTTCTCTTGGGTATACATCCAGCAGTGGGATTGCTGGATCATGTCATAGTTCTACTTGCAGTATTTGAAGTACTTCCACACTGTTCTCCATAGTGGTTGTACTAATTTACATTCCCACCAACAGTGTATAAGGGTTCTCCTTTCTCTTCATCCTTGCCAGCATTTTTTATTGCCTGTCTTTTGAATAAAAGTCATTTTAACTGGGTGAGTTGACATTTCAGTGTAGTTTTAATTTGCATTTCTCTGATGATTAGTGATGCTGAGCAGTTTTTCATTGCTCTTTCTAAGGTTGAACTCCCCTCATGAACCACAACATGAAATGTTATCCTTTCACTATATCTTGGAGCTGTTTATTCCCATCATTTGGCCCATGTCAACTTATAGAACAGTAACTAAATATCCCGATTTATCAGTTACCACAAAGATCTAGAGTTGTGAGGTTGTGTTGCACTAAATCAGATATAGGTAGAAGCATAAACACCAGAAAAGAGCAAAGCTAGTTGTCCTGTGCGTTCTTTATTGAATCTTACTTGAATGGGTATGGTCAGCATTTAGGTTATGTAATTATTTTTTTTCTAGGTTGAAATATTTTAACCATGTTGCATACAGCAATACATTGTGGCCTACATCACCAATGTTTTCTGTGTACTAATAGAGGTTCAAAAATACATTTGGCTATGGTTATGGTGCTCCCTTGATCTACCTTCGAGTATATGTGGCATCCTTCCTAAGTACATGTATTGTCATAGGAGGGCATCAGTGTTAACCCTAGACAGACCGTTAGTTAAGATATACGGTTTCACATTTAATTAATTGGGAACAGAGTTTAGCTGCATTTTAAGTACTTAATAAGGATGAAAATCCTGGACCCATTAAAGCCCAAATTGACTGAGCTTAGATTTATGAAGGCATTATGAAAGGAAAGGCATTCATGTATTACCTTAGAATTCGGTCATGTAAACTCAGACTCAGCCAGATCAGTGATGGGGCTGCCACCGACTTCCTCATCCTGTCCTCCCTAGAGAACACGTGTGGCTTAAATGCTCACTGTGTACTGGGCTCTGTTCTAGGTGCTTAGGATGCACAATGAGTGAAGGAGACAAAGACGCTCCCCATAAGGGGCTTGGCGTCTAGTGCAGGGAGATAGACCATCAGTAATAGCAATAATAAATAAGTGAACCACACGTATTTTAGAAGATGATGAGTACTATAGATGGAAAGAAAGAGTAGGGCAGATAGGGGAAGCCAAGGACCCTGGGGGTGAGTGAGAAGCAATTTGCAGTGTTAAGTAGTCATTGTGGGCTACATAGGGAAGGTGAGGTTTGCACAAAGATTTGAAGGAGGCCACAGAATCAGCTTAGCAGCCTCCTGGGAGAAGAGTGTCTTGGGCAAAGGAAAGAGCCAGCACAGAGGCCTCCTGGTGGGTAAGCTGGGTGTGTTCAGAAAAGGATCCCGTTGTGTTGAACTGTGTGTGGGTAGAGGAAAGAGAGAAGGTCAGAGAGATGAAACAGCAATGAACTGCACGGTCCCTTAGAGGTCACCGTGAGAGTGTTGGCTTGTACTCTGAGTAGCATGGGGAAACATTGCAGGTTTCGAGCAGATGAATTTTGATTTCTGTGCTGATAATCGGTTGTGGGGGGCAGGTGAGGGCAGAGGCAAGGAGACCTGTAAGGGGCTGTTGCTCTCCAGGTGAGAGATGGTGGCGGCAAAACCTGGGTGATCGTGACAGAGCTAGTCTAGACAGCCAGAATCTGGATGTGCTCTGAAGGTAGAGCAAGTACAATTTCCTGAAAGACTGAAGATAGAATGTGAGCGAAGTAGTAGATGCAAGGCTCCATCCTAGCTTTTGACTTGAGCAAGTAGAGGGAGGAAGTTGCCTCTTTTAATATGGGAAAGGCTGCAGGTGGAGCTGGTGAAGAGCTGCAGGGGGACTGGTGAAGACCTGTGGCTCGGTCTGGGCATGTTGATTTAATGTGTGTGCTAGACATCCTAGTGAAGATACCAAATAGGCAGTCGATGTGAGTGTGGAGTGCTGGAGAAAGGTCTCGGCTGCAGAAGCACATTTGGAAGTTGTTGGCTTACAGAGAGTGTTTAAATCTGTGCCATCGCCATGGGATTGAGGATAGAGAGGAAAGAGGACCAAGGGGCATTCCACTGGGGCATTCCACATTTAGGATGAGGCAAGTAGGAGGAACCAGTGAAGGAAATTGAGAAGAAATAATCAGTGACCACGAAGAAAAACAACAGAGTGTGCTTTCCTGAAAGCTGAGAGAAGAGAGAGTTAGGAGAAGAGAGTAATAGCTCGGTCAGTTGCTGCTTGTTGGTTCAGCAAAATAAGGCCTGAGAATAGGTCCTTGGATCCAGCAAGTCAAGGCTTTTGGGGGCCCTGGTAAGGGAAGCTTCATGAGAGGCAAAGGCTAAGGCAGTGGTTTTGAGAGAGGATTTGAGGAAGGAGGAGTTTTCCTGCAAAAGGGAGCAAATAAAAGAGTTGATGGCTGCAGGGAAAGTGGAGTCAAGTGAAGATTTTGTTTTGTCATTTTGATTTTAAGATGAGAGAAATAACAGCATGTTTCTGTGCTGTTGGGAATCATGCCGCCCAATTTAAAAATAGGCAGAGAGAGAGAGAGAGAGAGGAGGGGGAGAGAGAGAGAGAGAGAGAAAGAAAGAAAGAAAGAAAGAAAGAAAGAAAGAAAGGAAGGAAGGAAGGAAGGAAGGAAGGAAGGAAAAGAAAGAAAGAAAGAGAAAGAAAGAGGATGTTCTTGAGTGAGAGGAGACAGGATCAAGTTGAAGAGGGATTTGTTTGGACTAGGAGTCTGGAGAGTTTGTGTTAACACATGAGGAGGAAAGGTCTGTGGCTTCTGCAGCCTTCAGGTAAGTGCATGAGTGGAGTCTGTGAGTTTCCTGTGGCTGCCATAACAAAGTACCACAGATGTGGTGCATATACACAATGGAATACTATGCAGCCATCAAAAGGAATGAGATCACGTCCTTTGCAGGCATATGGATGAAGCTGGAAACCAGTATCCTCGGCAAACTATCACAGGAACAGAAAACCAGACACCACATGCTCACACTAATAAGTGGGAGCTGAACAATGAGAACATGGACACAGGGAGGGGAACAACACAAACTGCAGCCTGTTGGTAGGGGGACGGGTGGGTGGAGAGCATTGAGGAAAAGAGCTAATGCATACTGGGCTTAATCCCTAGGTGATGGGTTGATCTGTGCAGCAAACCTCCATGGCACACGTTTACATATATAACAAATCTGTACTCCTGCACATGTACCCTGGAACTTAAAAAATAAAATAAAGAAAAAAATGGAAATTCATTTTCTCATAGATCAGGAGGCCAGAAGTCTGATATCAAGATGCCAATAGGGCTGCTTCCTTCTGGAGGCTCTGAGGGAGTGTGTTCCTGCCTCTCCCACTTCTGGCGGCTGCCTGTGCTCCTCCGTGTCCCTGGCTTCTAGATGCATCACCCGGTCTCTGCCTCCATTCCACATGATCATCCTCCTTGCGTGCCTCCTTTGTGTCCCTGTATCTTGTTTCCTATTCTAAGGACACCAGTCATACTGGATTTAAGGACCACCCTAATGCAGTAGGACCTTATTTCAACTCCATTACATTTGTAAAGACCCTATTTCCAAATAAGGTCATTATTTATGGGTTTTTGGTAGACGTGGATTTTGGGTGCACTCTTCAACCCAGTAGAGAGTCTCTGGAAATTATCTTTGGATTGTCTGAATTTTCTCTGTTAAGTAGAAAGCAATGCCATCTGCTGAGAGAGAGGCAGGCAAGGAGGTACTAGAGAACTGAGAAACAGAATGATAGCGAGAATTGTTTGCCCTGGAGTGTGAGGAGTGCACGCCCCAGGAGGATGTTGCAACCTGTGACCTGGAGGCCCCACTTGAGATGCGTGCTCCTGAATTCATGGGAGCTGGGTCAGCGTGGTATTGGGTGCTTCTCCAGCCTTGCTCAGTTACATGGGTGCGGGGATGGAGCAGGCATAGGGCTGGATGCTTCTGCCAAACAAGTACTACGTAGCGAGGGAGAGGCAACAGAGTTGGGGGCATATCTAAGAAATGTATTAGAATAACTGACCCTGAAACTTACATTAGGAAAAGAGGAGAGTGAAGACAGGAAGATCATGAAGATCAGTGAAAAAGACAAGTCGTCCGGAGACCTAGGAGGGTTTGGGGTGGGGGTATTGGAGGAGGTGCTAGCAGATAGCACTCAGGCAGTGGGATGCATGAGACTGGCTTGTGTGGAGTCTGCTGGCTTTGAGTCTGGGAAGGAGCTCCTGAGAATGGGCGAATAACAAGATCACTGGAGAGGAGGGCTCAGGAAACCGAGAGGGCAGGGGTGGGAAGCATCACCTGCACATGCACTGACATTACCAAAAATTAATACAGGATGGCAGTGGTCACAGCAATAGAAAGCAGGAGCTAACATCTTCCAGAAATGAGGAGAGATGATTGGGAGTTGATAAGTAATTATAAGTTGGAGATGATATGTGATATCACTTGATAGCATGAGATTCAACGTGGGGACTTTGGGGAGGAGGGAGGGCTTATTCTCTGAAAGGGGAAAATGAGGATGTCACTTTCTGTCTCCCAGGCTGATTGAACTGTGTGGCCCCTTCCCCTCCTTTCCCAGAAACAAACTCTTATATGACTTTCCACTAAGGACAGGAGGTGTAAGTGGAGCAGCTCTGGCTGAAGGTGGGCAGAGACCTAGGAACTCTGTGCTGACCTCATAACTGAGGCTCCTCTGCAGAACTCCTGGGTACCCCCAGAACATGGCATTCTGCTGAAGGGTGTTTTAAGAATAAGCTGTACAAAACTTTTCATGGTGTTTTAAAAAATCCTTTTAATTTTTTATTTTGAAAATATTCAGGTATGCACTGTACAATAAACATTTATACTATCCATTACCCAGCTTCATAAGCATAAACATTTTGCTATATAGTTATGTGTCACTTAACAATGGGGATACGATTTGAGAAATGAATTGTTAGGTGATTTTGTCATTGTGCAAACATCATAGAGTGTACTTACACAGACCCAGATGGTACAGCCTACTACATACCCAGGCTGTATTGCTCCTAGACTACAACCTGTACATGTACAGCATGCTATTGTGGGCAGTTGGAGCCCAGTGGTAAGTATTTGTGTATCTAAACATATTTAAACATGGAAAAGGTACTGTAAAAATACACTCTAAAAGATTAAAAATGGTCCACCTGCACAGGGCACTTACCATGAATGGAGGTGCAGGATGGAAGTTGCTCTGGGTGAGCCAGTGAATGAGTGGTGAAGGCCTAACACATTCTTGTGCACTGCTGTAGACTTTATAAACACTGGACACTTAGGCTGTAATAAATGTATAAAAACTTGTTTTCTCTTCCATAATAAGTTAACTGTAGTTTACTGTAACTTTTTAAATTTATAAACTTTTAACTTTTTTTTTAGCTTTCTGACTCTTTTGTAATAACACTTAGATTACAACACAAAGACATTGTACAGCTGAGTAAAAATATTTTTTCTTTACATCTTTATTCTGTAAGCTTTTTACTATTTTTAAATTTTTTACTACTTTAAAAAAATTTTTAAAACTTTTTTGTTAAAAACTAAGACCCAAACCCACACAAAATCCTAGGCCTACAAAGGGTCAGGACCATCAATATCACTATCTTCCACCGCCACATCTTGTCTCACTGGAAGGTCTTCAGGGGCAACAACATACGTGGAGCTGTCATCTCTATGACAACAATACCTTCTTCTGTAATCCCTCCTGAAGGACCTGCCTGAGGCTACTATATACTTAACTTTTGTTTTTTAAATAAGTAGAAAGAGTACACTCTAAAATGATGACAAAATTATAGTATAGTAAATACACAAAGCAGAAACATATTTATCATTATTAAGTGTCATGGACTGTATATAACAGTATGTGCTAGACCTTTACAGACTGGCAGTGCAGTAGGGTTGCTTACTCCAGCATCCCCACAGACATGTGAGGCATGCATTGCTCTGTGATGTTAGGATGGTTGTGATGTCACTAGGCGATGGGACTTTTCCAACTCCATTATAGTCTTATGGGATCACCGTGTGTATGCAGTCTGTCATTGACTGGAATGCCATTATGCAGTGCATGATTGTATTTATTCCGCTATTGCCTTTTCTTTGGTGGAATGCTGCAAAAGCGTAAAGCTTATCATGTCATTTTATCCAATATACTTCAGTTCAATATGCATCTCAAGAAAAGGATATTTTCTTAGATGATCACAATGTCATTGCCATAACTAAAATAAACAATATATTTTTTTAACAGCACCTAATCTCTTGGTGTCTTTTCAATAATACATCGTATGCATGATTTGACATAGTTTTGAGAACATCATTGTCACACATGAAAGCCTATATGGCTTCAGTGAAAGTTTGAAAATTGCTGTCCAATAATAACCAAATGACTGGTTTGCAAACTAGTATATTTTTAGTTACCATTTATTGGCCACTTTCTATATACCAAGAGCTGCTTTCAGAACTTTGATTAGGACTAGCTCATTACATTCATTAAATTCTCTCAATGTTATTATGGAGTAGATGCTACATTATTTGCCTTTGTTTTACCTAGGAAGCTAAGAGTCGAGCAGCATACAGCTCATAGGGCCAGGAGGCGGTGGTGGAGCACAGTGGTTGGCAGCATAGCGCCCAAGAGTGAATTGCCCAGGTTCAAGTCTTGTTAAACAATAGGATACTAGTAAAACCACCGTGCAGTATTGTTTTGAGGATTCATGAGTTTATATGCATAGTGCCAGGCACATAAGTGTTGCCTAGTGTTGTATTAGGATTTTAGGATTTTAATCCACTTTTATCTGACTCCAGAGCCCAAGCATTACCCTACTATAAAAGCCGCTACATTTCGTAAATTAAGACATAGAAACATGTTTCTCCTTCTACGTAGACTGGATCAGTTGGCTTATTTCAGTACACACATGCAAAAATTAATTGGTGGGGATATACATAGGCAGGGAACTAGGTTTTGTGATTGCCTCTTAGCAACTTCAGAGAGGAAGATGAGACAATGAGTAAGAGCCCCTGAAGGCAAGGGGTGATGATAGAAAGGGGCCCTCACACCTGCAGAGTCGGAAGTGCAAGGAAAGTCCATCAGTTCCAGAGGCAGGCCGTCATGAGGAAGCCTGCTTGATGCTAGCAGTGTGATTATTTCAGTAACATTGAGTATTAACTTCAAAATCTGTACACTTGTAGTTATGTTTTGTTTATGGAATGTCCAGAATGCTTAAACATGCATGTGTAGCTCCTTTAAGACTCCAGAAGGCCTGACCACTGGGTACATCATGGGCCTGGAACAGTGTTGTAGCTTCCCACCTCTAAGCAGTTCTAGCTCTTTGCTGCTGAACATGTGCACACACATACACGCAGTGACACGCATGCGTACACACACACATGCACACATGTGCCTGCCTGATAAACATCCTTATTAAAGATCAAAGAAATATTCCCATTAGGTGTTTGCATCTTTCATATTAGAGCTTAACCTACTGTGGCCCTTTATTTGCCTTGTCTTGGTTGTCACAGGAAGTTCCTTATTAGAGGCTAGACCCCTCACCTCAATCCTGAATAGCAACGGTCTTTGTCATCTCTTACAACAATCCCCAGTGCAAAACCAAAGTGGTGCTTCTATTTTGGTTGGGGTTTTATTTACAATGGAGTTTCCATGGAGCATGAGCTCTCACAGCTAACCTGGTCGCTGTGTGCACATGCGTGTCTGTGAGGAGTGGGTGACCATGCGCTGTGAATGACATCTGAAACCTGCATTGGTCTGACTAGGTGTATATTCTTTGGCAAATACTGCCACAGGCTATTCTAGGGAAACACAGAGAACCCCTCCAGAGCATTTTCAGGCAATTGTCTAAATAAACCACGCCGCATTTTTCATGAACATCATAAGGATGAATTTGGCCCTTGAGCAGGGATGGTGATTATTTTTTGTTATTACCTCACCTTTGATAGTCACACATTTAATGAAAAAGGCCACTAATATCTAGTTCAATTTGTGTTGTATGACTAGAATCAATACATTTATATTTTCTGTCTTCAGCCAAGTTTTTTTTTCTTTCCCTTTTTATGACATTTTAAATGTTGAATCAGGGATGAACAGAATTCCATATTGTTTGCCATATGTATTAGTTATAGGTTTGGCATCTGTAATGGAGATTTATAAAAAAACAGTGGCTTAAACAAGATAGAAGTGCATTTCTCTCTCATTTAACTGTCTGGGCATAAGTAGGCTGGTATGTTGTCAGAATCTGGGCTCCTTGAATCTTTTTGCTCAATGATACCAAAGGTTTTGCCCTCATCAACACAGTACCAGATGGCTTACCACGTCATCCACAATCCAGTCAGCAGGAAGGAGAGAGTATTTCTCTTTTTCTTAAGGGCATGACTCAGAAATAGTATACTCCAGTTCCACGCTTTTCCCTTTGGCCAGAACTTAGTGACAGGACCACAACTAATTACAAGGGAAGCTGGGAAAAGTGTCTTTAGTCTAGGAGACCATTTGCCTGGTTAAAATTTAGGGGCCTTATTACAATAGAAAAAGAAGGATTTGTTTGGAGGTCAATTAGCAGTCTTGACCGCATCATAGAAATATAATTTTCATTCAGATTCCAATAGACATTATTAAATAGTGCATATCCTTTGATATCTGACAAATATGGCTTTCGGTCACTAGAATCTGTTTTTCCTTTTTTCAGCAAATGTGATTGCTGCGGTGTGGTTGTCAAGCAAAGGACTGACTTTCTGGCCCTTTTTGCTGTTAGTATGGTTAGGTGATGGTTTCTCAACAGTGGAACGGGATGTAAAAGGAGGAGAAGAGTGCCCCACCTAGGCTGAGGGTGGTATGTAGTGGGTACCAAGGACCTTTCTATGTTTATGCCATTTGATTCCAATTGGTAGTGATTCTAATTTCTGAATATTTATCCTAAGGATATTTTAACTACTCTTTTATCAGTCAGTGTATTCATCCTGTTATTGTTGTTGCCCACTATTTTTTCAGGCATTTTTATAGATGTTTGAAGTATGTATGAATCTTCCAGGTTATTTTCTTTGGTTGTCAGAAGACTCTAAGGAATGATGTGGCCACAACATGCAGAAACCTGGATCTCTGAGTCACTATGTGGCAGTGAGCTCCCCACTGACCAACAACTCTTCCTTGGATTGTTATACGAGAAAAAACTAAGAATCCATTATGTTTGAACATGATGCATTTTGGCGTCCTTTAGTTAATATCACTTTAGCCTACCCTAACTAATATATTCTCTCTTTTTAGGTCTCCATTTGCTATTGATTCTTTTAGTCATTGTGTTGTGGAACTAAATGATCCACAAGAAACACCAGAATTTTGATTTCTAAGCAGCTGGTGAACATTTTTGGGTTGTAACGTTTCTCCAAATTTTGTTGTTATTCACAAATTCTCCATTTGTTTGTGAATTTTGTTCTCTGTCAAAACATTTAAGACTATTTTCCTTCTTTTAGAAATTAAACAGCAGTTTTTCTGACACTGGTATTTTTTTATGACAAATAGGTTTTTTTCCTTCTATTTTTGGGTGTTAGGGATGCTTAATGAAAAAAGAAACACAGCTAAGTGTGTACCGAGAGGCAGGAATTCCATATAAAACTTGCAAGAATTTTTCCCCCAAGAGATTGCCATTGCAATATATTCTTAGAAAGCAAATATCATGTACCTAGGAAATCCAAAGCCTATTAAGCTAGAGAAATAGACAAGACCCTATCTTAACACTAAAATCCCAAGTGAAAATGATGTTATAATCCTGCAGAAGTACTAACTCAGACACCTTGTCAATAAGCTTCACTAGACTACTAATTTTTACAAAGTCAATCAAAATACTTAAAAGGTCAAGAAAACGTGGCAGTCATTTTCTTCCCCCCTCCAGATGTGAGTTCTTAGTTGAGGTTGGAGTTGTCGTAGGTTGAGGAATGGAAGGTGATCAGGGGCTACAGGCTCAAGCACCCTATATTCATGATCATTCTCCCCACCCCTAATACTACCAGTTTAGTCAGGTTTGTTTAACTTGTTAATTGGTCACAACAAGGTCCAAGAGATAGGACCAAACACTAATTGGTGTATGGGTTGGACAGTCTTAAACCATTGCCCCCCTTTTGGGGCTATTGTAATTGGTTGGGTTCTTTAATGCTTTTGATGGTTAAAATTTAATGTAATATTCATCACACACATTTTCCAGAAAGAAAATTGCAACATACATCAATGACCTTTATATGTTTATATACTTTGATCTGGTAGTGATTTCAATTTCTTAGTATTTATCCTAAGAATATTTTTTAAAATTTTAAAATTTTTAAGTTTTATTTTTTTGAGACAAAGTTTCACTCTGTCACCCAGGTTGGAGTGCAGTGGACCGATATTGGCTCACTGCAACCTCCGCCTCCTGGGTTCAAGCGATTCTCATGCTTCAGCCTCCCGAGTAGCAGGGATTCCAGGCATGTGACCTAGAAGGTAAAATATATTTTGTGTGTGTGTGACAGCGTCCTGCTCTGTCATCCAGGAGTGCAGTGGCAGGATCTCGGCTCATGGCAGCCTCTACCTCCACTTCCTGGGTTCAAGCGATTCTGGTGCCTCAGCCTCCCAAGTTGCTGGGATTACAGGCATGTACCACCACGCCCAGCTAATTTTTGTATTTATTAATTTTGTATTTATTAATTTTTGTATTTAGTAGAGATATACTTCACCATGTTGGTCAGGCTAGTCTCGAACTCCTGGCCTCAGGTGAACTGCCCGCCTTGGCCTCCCAAAGTCCTGGGATTACAGGCGTGAGTCACTACACCAGGCCTATCCTAAGGATATTTTAACTGTTTAATCAATCAGCTCATTCAACTTGTAATTATTGTGTCCCGCTATTTCCTAGGCACTTTTATAGATCTTGGGAACATAGTATAATGAATGACACACAGTCCCTGAACTCGTGGGGTTTGCACTACATTGGTAAAACTGATAAACAAATTAACAAATAAGTACAAACAATAAGACAATATCAGGTAATAAACTGGTGAAGAAAATAAAAACAGGGTAAGGAAGTGGCTGGTGAGGAGGCTGATGTGGGTGCTTTTTCTACAGTTCACATAAGGGAGGGCAGGGGCATCTTTGAGGAGGTGACGTGGGCAGTTACCCAGATGAAGCGATGGGTCTCATCCTGTGAACTCTCACTGTGTGAATATTCCAGGCAGGGGAAATAGCAAGTGCCAAGGTCCTGAGAGAAAACCAACAAGACTTATTCACAGAATAGCAGGAAGCCCAGCATTATTGGAGTGGGCAGTGAGGCTGGAAAGAGAGACAGGGGCCAGATCTTGTAGGGCCTCCTGGGGCAAGGGGAAGCCCGTAGGTGTTGTTCTGAGGAGAGGGGGAAACACGGTGGGATTTATGTTTTAGAAAGCTGCCTCTGCTCGCTGTAGAGAGTAGTGGTTTTTGTGAGGGGCAACACTGAAACAGGGAGAGGCCAGAAAAGAGGAAGCTCAGAGGTAGGGGAGCAGAGGTGGGGAGCAGGCGCAGTGGGAACAGGTGGGCTCTGGGCTAGTGTCCTGAGTGCTGAACCAATTGTGACTGAGGTCCTGAGACTGCATCCCTGGGTTCAAGTCCTACCTCCACCCCCTCTGGACAAGTTGTGTGTCCTCTCCCAGTGTCATTCACCTCATTTGTAAAGTGGGAACAATGATGATAATTCCCTCAAAGGCTATTGTGTTGTCTAATGAAGTAATAATCCATGAGATACACTCAAAACTGTGCCTGGCTTTGGTAGGGCCGAGGCAGGAGAATTGGTTGAAGTTAGGAGTTTGAGGCCAGCCTGGTCAGCAGAGTGAGACCTCTATCTCTACAAAAAATAAAAAAATTAGCCAGACATGGTAGCATACACCTGTAGTCCAAGCTACTCAGGAGGCTGAAGTGGGAGGATTACTTGAGCCTGTGAGGTCGAGGCTGTAGTGAGCTGTGGTTGCACGAACACTCATTCCAGCTTGGGTGACACAGCAAGACACTGTCTGAGAAACCACCCCATCTCAAACCCAAAACTGTGCCTGGCATTTGATAAGTATAAGATATTTGCAAGCTATTATCTTTATTGATATGTTATAGTATAGTCATGAAAATAAATAATGTAAGTTATTAAAAAAAACTAGTTTCTGGTTTCTATGAGGAAAGTTACCTGTATATATTATGTATATAACATTTTTTAGTCATATAAATTTTTTAAAGTTTCTTTGTTTTCAGGAACACCTCCATTTCATTTACTTCTGTTTAAAATATATTCCTAACTCTTAACTCAATTCCCTGTTTGTATTTTAAGAAGTTATAAAACATGTCCTCCATTTTCAGGGTAGTCTGCAGTGACTGAGTGTGAGACAACTCAGCCATACAATCCTGGTTCTTGCTACAGCCTAAATTATCAACCAATTCCAATATTATACTGTGTATACCCATTTGAACACAAGCAATTGTAGGTGAGCGAGATGTCGAAGATACGGAATGCAGCGAGAAAGACATGATGAGCCTCAGGCCTGGCTCCCACTCTCCTATTAACCAGAGTCCTTTTCCTTGCAGAGCTGGTCTTGGGAAGTCTTCTTAGATTTCCTCATTTCAATGTATTTTTTTTTAAATATGGGCCAATCTACTAGAGGATGAAAAAAAAGGCAAAGGTTAGCTATAAAATAAGAAATACATATAGGAGGAAACCCATGCAATGATAAGTCATTATCTAATTTTCAAAGAAACTTTGCTGCAGCCTTTGTTTTACAAACTAGTGAAAGAGTGTAAATTGTCTGAAGCAAGAACTTAAAGATGGTTTCATGTGGTTGAATAATCCATACTGTCAGGAAAGTACCACTACAACTGGAATAATGTAATAGATACCACAGTCCTTTCAAATTGTGGGGATCTTGAAAAATAATGTCAGACATTCCCATGCTTTGATTGAGCCATTGACTTTTGCCAATGATTCCTGTACTTCCTTCTTTGTAGAATAATCTTGCCAGAGACATGCCTAACGCACCTAGAATTAGGACTGGCCTTACTTTTATAAAACTGGATCATGGTTATTATAAAAGTTCTGAAGTTATAGAAAAACTCTCACATGCACAGATAATATCCACCACAACAATTGAAATGAGAAATAATATAACCCTAGGAAAAAAAACCACTTGAATTCTACATTATTGGGTTATAACCAAATTGAGAGTCTGAAGAGTTCCTTAGTTGGGCTCCTTATCTTGCTGAGGCCTAGCACATGTAACATGCTTAATATATGTTGAATGCATGAATGAACAGGCACTGCTAGATAAAAAAATTATAAACCAATTCCAATATTATGATAAAAACACAATACTTTGCCAATGTAACGATCCAAGAAAATAATGGCATACTTAAAAATATACAGCATAGAGTTCTCTATAGTGTGTATAATTCACACTGAGCCCATGATAGAAACCAATCATGTGATTGTTTTATTAATTAACAGGCTGAATATGAGAAAGAGATATATAAAAGACTAAAAGGAAACAGCTAGGAAGATATTCCTAAATAACTCCCAAATGGGCTGATTCACGAGAAAGATTCAAAAATTCTAAATGTTTACCCACTTAATATCATAGCCTCAAAATATGAAGCAAAAAATGAAAAGAATGTACAGGTGAAATAGACAAATCTACAGTCACTGTGGGAGATTTTTAACACATCTCTCTAGTCATTGACAGGGCTTGTATTTGAGGGAGGGTTTTGAATTCCTGATGCTGAAGTCCAGACGATGTGGACCTTGGGTACCAAAGGCATTAAGTGTAAGAAGGACCCTACGGGGAAGTCTGTGTCCTGCTGGAAGGAATAACCTGGAGAAATCTACCAAATACATAAATTTGAATAACTAAATTTAAATAGTCATGGGTCAAGGATCGCTTGTGTCCTCAGCAATGCATCAGAAAGGGCACTGAAAAATTATATTTGCAGAATTCTATGGGAAAAATGTATTATATAATTATATCTAACAAGAATGCGACTTAGTCTGTATGCCAAGCATTGCTCTAAGTATTAACTCATTTATTTCCACAATAATCCTATGTTTGTAGGTTGTACTATGATTGTTTAATCTCATAAATGAAAAAATCTAGGCAAAGAGAAAATAAATGTGCCTAATGCTGCCGGTTGTTGAAAACAGCATTTGAATGGAGGCAGCCTGACAGCCACGGCTACTCACTGAACTGTGCTGCCTAAGACTGCTGGTCACTGATTATTTCTTGGTTTGATTTGATTTCTGGCAAAATTGCTAAATGAGCCTATTTTGTCTACCTTTAAAAATATGGTAGCTTACATTATATTTGTGCAATGTACCTTTCATATCAATGTAAGGGAATAATTTTTAAATGTCTGTGAAATGACATCACATTACTGTATTTGTAAAAGTGACCATTAATGCAACCGTTGGTTAATCTGCATTGACTGGGAAAACATCCCAGGTTCAAATTCACTCGGATGGCATGAAATGAAAGCTGATTTTATAACCCCCCTTTTTTGATAAATTAAAAGCCAGGTAGTGTTTTTAAAATTTTGAACTAGCATATTGGTTCAAAGTGTAAAGAATATAGATAAACCAATAATTAACCTAAGACTGAAGCAACACCTGTAGAAAAATTATTTTCAGACATATTGGGTTTCATCCTGAAAGAAAAAATATAAAGTGTGAAATCAACAAATGCTTGGAATTGCAGAGATGGAAATAAAGATCTGATCCCTAATCAGCTGAAATGATCACTAATAAACGAAATATAGAAATAAAACCCTACCTCTCAGCATGATCCCAAATGCATTTTTTTAATAATTAAAAAATTTGTTCTTAGAGATGTTAACTCTTTCTTTCTCTTTCAGCCACCTTAATGTTTCTTAGCATCGTTTAGCTGTTATGCAAAGATTAAGATTTGAAATTAGGTGAAAAAAAATTGTTAAAAGGAATAGAAATACGCAAAAAAATTCATGCCACTTTATGAATTATAGAGAAGTCTCAAAAACATGAACAAAAGGAATTATTTAAATGTCATCCCATTTAAATGGTAAATTCTCCATGACATGTTTTTCAGCTTATTGGCAAGGAGTGAACTGATCGACATGGCCCCTTGTTTTGAATGTCCTTTCTCTCCCTTCTCCCACTCTCAGGCATTTTCATGCCTTCCATATGTCTTGATCAATCTGCTGATTTCACTAATACTTTCCCATCCCCCTCAAGACTCTAGTGATTCATCTGAGACTCTGGTGTGATCAGAAATTAGAAAGTCTATTGATTATATATTGTCTTTTTTATAAATATTTCCCTGGTCCTCTTCTTGCTTCTTGTTTGATGATTGAAGGTAGATTTCAAGAGTATTATAGCCAAAGATAATCGGTTCTATATCTAAGTCAAGGAAACTATATAGGCTTTAAAATGTTGCACGATAACATTTTGGGGGAAAATATACTACAGTGAAATATTTTGAGACCGGGACCTGATAAACTACATCACAAGCTTATATGCAATGCATGGTTTTCAATTCAGGAAGTAGTCAATGGTAAGAGAAAACTCACAATGGAAGGCTTTACAATTTCTTCTTTGAAATCCTCATGCAGTTTAAGAAGACTGGAGAAAACACATTTCAGCAGGCTTGGCAGTCACTCAAATTTGTGTGCTCTAAGTTTAGAACCAAACTCAATCTGCACCTCCCGTTCGAGTTCTGTTCTGTGCTGGCAAAACACCGCTTGCTTGTTCAGAGGGAGAAGGAAGGCTTTGTAAAACTCAAAAAACTTACTGGGCATTAAATAACTCCCCAACAATTATATTGTTCTCAGCTTAAGTGAAATTGAATTAAACACATATGGGTGACATTTTCCTTCTAACACATGGGTATAAAATAAATCGAAAAATATTTAGCAACACCTGTTTGGGTTTAGCAAAACTTAATAATGCCTACAATTTGTCTCAGTTCACTTGATTTTTCCAAGGTGCTATAGGATTTCCTAGCTCTTGTTTCTATATTCTCATCATCATGTCCTTGTATATTTTAAGAAAACACTTATTTAGGTATAATAATTTTTTTTTTTTGCATTATTTGTTGAAGTCCAACTACCACAATATTTTGTTAAGGAGCAAAAGCTGATATGTGAAAAGATGTACCATAATATATTTATAGTTAATTATGTAGCCTGAATGAAGCATACTTCACAATATATTTATATTTAATTATGTGGCCTAAATAAAGCATTTATTTAAAATAAGATATTTTAAATATATATTTGTATATGCTTATAAAAATTTCAACCTAAGTATTTAATAAAAACTTGCATATTTAATTATTTTTCATACCAACTCTCTGAAATTTGATAGCTGGATCTACGTAGGTACGAATACAGTATGCTAGAAAGACTGACAGGTTAAGATTTAGGGGATTGAACTATAAACTTTGACACAAAGTAGCAAGTTATTTAGTTTATCCAAAATATTTTCCTAACTGTAGAAGAATGGAGTTGAACTTGATATTATTTAAATTAGTTTCTCATACTAATTTTATATAAGTCAGTGATTCCAATAAGAAGTTTGAAAATTACTTGTGATTTCATGGTTAACAATGTGAACTTGGTTTGCTACTTGTTGCTGTATTTATTCTTATCGCAAATGGATGCAAGGCAAATGGCACATTCCAAGTTCTTTTAAAATTCTTCAGACTATTCACTGTGTACTTTTATCAATCTTAATGTGTAGCAGCCAAATTTAATTATAGCAATCAAAATGTATGTCAGTAGAGTACTTAGGAATCTCAGCAGTGCCATCTCCAATACCCTGCTTTATTTTTTGCTCCCCAGAGCTGTGACATTATATAGTATAATAGTTATGAACATAGTCTGTGAAGTTAGACTCTTTGGATTAAAATCCCGGCTCTGCCATTTTTTTTACTACTTGAATTGGGACAAGTCATTTTATCTCTCTGTGCTTTGATTTCTTTATCTGTTAAAAGGAGATCACCTGTTTCACTGGAAAGTTCTGATGAGTTCATGATTTTGTACTCAAAGTGCTTAGAATAGTGCCTGGCACGTAGTAAGTTTTCAACACATGTTAGTTATTTCTTTGCTTCTTATGTGTCTACTACATTCGCATTTAAGCCCTATAAGAGCAGGAAACCCATCAGCCTTGTTCATCATGGTTATGGCAGCTACGCTTTCTTTGCCTCTTCCTCCTTCTCCTTTTTTAATTGAAGTAAAGTTCACATAACTGAAAGTTAACAACTTTAAAGTGTAAAATTCAGTGGCATTTAGTAGATTCACAATGTTGTGTATCTGTCACCTCTATTTAGTTGCTTAAATGCCTTTTACCATGTGGAGGCAGTTCCCTTCTCTTTCTATTATAGTTTGTTGAATGTTTTTGTCATGAAATAGTATTGAATTTTTCTCAAAGCTTTTTCTGTATCAATTGAGATATCGTGTTTTTTTTTTCTCCATTCTATTAATGCCATGTCAATGTAGTTGATTGATTGTGCACATATTGAACCATTTTTTTTGCATTCTGGGGATAAATCACACTTGGTCATAGAGTATAATACTCCTAATATGATGTTATTAAATAGATTTGGTTCCTAGTATTTTTGTGGAGATTTTTGCTTGTATATTCACAAGCAATATTGATCTAGAGGTTTTTGTTTTTTTCTTGTGATGTCTTTATCTGGCTTTGGTATAAGGGTAAGGCTGGCCTCATAGAATGAGTTAGGATGTATTCCTTCTTCTTCTATTTTTTTTTGGAAGAGTTTGAGAAGAATTTGGGGTTAATTCCTCTTTAAATGTTTGGTAGAATTCACCAGGCCAATTCACTGATACTGGCCTACTCTTTCATGGTAGTTTTGTGGTTTATTATTATTATTACTTCTTCAATCTCTTTACTTGCTAAAGGTATATACAAGTTTTCTATGTCTTCTTGAGTCAGTTTTGGTAGTTAGTGTGCTTCTAGAAATGTTTCCATTTCATCTAGGTTATCTAGTTTGTTGGTATATAATTATTCAAAGTATTTTCTTATAATTCTTTTTATTTCTATGAAGTTAGTAGCAATAGCTCTACTTTTATTTGTGGTTTTAGTAATCGGAATCTTCTCTCATTTCTTGTCAGTCTAGCTGAAGTTAGTCAATTTTGTTCCCTTTTTAGAATAAACTACTTTAGGTTTTGTTGATTGCATTGTTCTTCTACTCTATTTCGTTTAACTCCACTCTAATTTTTATTCTGTGGTTCCCTCTAGTTTTGGGTTTAGCTTGCTCCTATTTTTCTAGTTCCTTAATGTGTAAAGGTGGTTATTAATTTGGGATCCTTTTTCTCTTCGAGTAGAGGTGTTTATAGCTATAAATTTCCCTCTGAGCTTGGCTTTCAGTGGATGCCATAGATGTTGGCATGTTGTATTTTCATTTTCATTTATCTCAAAGTATTTTCTAACTTTACTTATAATTTATTCTTTGGCCCACTGGCTGATTAAAAAGTGTATTGATTAATTTTCATACACATGTAAATTTTTCAGTTTTCATTCTGTTATTAATTTCAACTTTTATTCCATTGTGGTTAGAGAAAATACTTTCTATAATTTTAACCTATTAAAATTGATTGAGACTTGTTTTGTGGTCCAACATATGGCCTATGTTAGAGAATCATCTATGTGTGCTTGAGAAGATATGTATTCTGCAGCTGTGAGGTGGAGCCATCTAGACATGTCTTTTGGGTCTAGCTAGCTCATACTATTGTTCAAGGCCTCTATTTCCTTATTGATCTATTCATTAACACAAATGGGGAATCAAAATTTCCAAATATTATTGTGGAACTATTTTTCCCTTTGAGTCTGTTTTATATATAAATATATATATTTATAGATTTGGGGGATTTGTTATATGTAATACGTTTATAATTGTTATATCTTCATGATGGATTGACCCTTTTGTTGATAAACAATATCTTTTGTGTCTCTTTTAACAAATTTTGTCTTATATTTTATTTCATCTCACATTTGTATAGTGAAATCATCTCTGTTTTGGTTACTATTTGCTTGGAATATCTTTTTCCGTCCTTTCACTTTTAATCTGTGTATTTGGATCTAAAGTGAGTGTTTCATAAGTAGTATATAGTTGGGTCATATTTGTTCATATCCATTCTTTTGATGACTGCATTTTAATTGGATAGTTTGTTCCATTTACATTTAAAGTAGTCACTGGTAAGAAAGGACTTACTTCTGCCAGTTTTCTGTTTCTTTTCTGTAAATTTAGAACTTTTGTTTCTCAATTCTTCCATTAATGCTTTCTTTTGTGTAAAAGAGTGTAATTAGATTGCTTGTAACACAAAAGATAAATGCTTGAGGGAATGGAAACTCCATTCTCCCTGATGTGATTATTTCACATTGCAAGCTTGTATCAAAATATCTCATGTACCCCATAAATATATACACCTACTATGTACTCACAATAGTTTTTTTATATTTTTATTTTAAATTCAGGGGTACATGTGGAGGTGTGTTACATAGGTGTCATGGGGGTTTGTTGTACAGATTATTATGTCACCCAGGTATTCAGCCTAATACCCATTATTTTTCCTGATCTTCCAGACTGAACAATCTCAGATGACTTATATTGAAATCCATGAATTCTTTCTTCTGCCTGCTCAAATCTGCTGTTGAACCATTCTAGTGAATTTTTCATTTCAGTTATTGTGGTTTTCAACTCCAGAATTTCTATTTCCTTTATTTTGAAAATTTCTCTCTCTTCATTGATATTTTCTATTTGGTGACGCATTTTTATGTTTGTTTTCTTCTTTCTAGAAGGCATTCTATGGTTTCCTTCAACTCTTTGAACATATTTAAATTTTAAAGTTTTTGTCTAGTAAGTCCTATCAATGTTCAGGCTTCCTCAATGACCATTTCTACTGATTTCTCTTTTTCTGTGAATGGACCATAATTTTTTGTTTCTTTTGCATGCCTTATAAATTATTGTTGAAAACTAGACATTTTGAATATTATAATGTGACAACTCTGTATATCAGACTCTCCCCCTTCACTGAGGTTTGTTTCTCCCACTTGTGAGTTGCTACTGTTTGCTTGTTTAGTGACATTTCTAAACTATTTTCATAAAGTCTGCTTTTGTGTGTGTATGTGTGGCAGCTGAAGTCTGTGTTCTGTTAGCTTAGAGGTCACCTAGTGTTTTGACAGAGTTTTCTTAAATACTTGGGGCTAATGAAAGAAAAAGAAAGAACAATAAATATTAATATATACTCTCCCAGTCTTTTCAAACTGACTCTGTATTGGGACATTCCTTTAATATTTAGCCAGGCTGTTTACAACTCCACTTTAGCCTTCAGTTCCTGCTTGTATGAAGCCTGAACGTCAGCCAGAGGTGACAGCTTAGGGTTTTCTCAGGCTTTTTCAGAACATACATCCAACTCTAAGCTTGTGCATGTCCTTCCTGATTCCCTGTGTACATGGGAACTTTTAAAATCCTTTATTCTCCCATGTACTTCCTTTTCCAACCTTTTTCTTCCACTGATTTTCAGCCTGAGTGTTGCTTGTCTGGTTGTTACCCCTTGCTCCTGGCTGCTGTGCTCAATACTTGCAATTTTTTAGCAAAAACTTTTCAGGAAGCTGTCCTAGTCCTTGTAATGCTTCAAGTCAGATGAAATGAAGGCAAGCCCTGTTCCATTTGTTCAGGGAGCTACTCGGCAGATCAAAATAGACAACCACAGTCCCTTGAGAATAATGCCTATATTGCTCCCTTTGAAACTAGAAACCTGAACCAGCAGTGTGGGCTGCTTGACCTCACTGTCACCACTTACCTAAGGATCGGAGAATGGTAGGCAGTTTAAGATGTCACGGTAAGTTTTACTGCAAAACAGTGGCTTCTTTTATTACCACACCTATCACTCGTTGTCATAAGTTTTTGATGGAATTCCAAAATTCTATAGAAGATGATTCTGGTGGTTGTTGCCAGCTTACTGCTTTTGTGGATGAATAGAGACCTAAAGTTCCCACCTCTGTCATTTTCAACCTAGCTTTATGTCTCCTTTTTTAGTAATCTTTATTATCATTATCCACAAATGTGAACATACCAGCCTATGTGTCCTCATTCTGTCTACATTTTTGCAAACAACTACATTTTGGCTACTATAGGGATTGGGGGCATACGGTTGGGAGGATGAAACTGGGAGGAGGCCCACACAGGCCCCGGAGGTAGGTTCACGGCCATTAGATAGATCCTTCCATGAGCCCAGTTACCAAAGCATGGTCTATAGATAAGGGCACTGGCTCCAGGTGGGAACATTGCTTTGCCACTGTGAACTTCTTGATGGAGTGGAAGGGAGAGGGTGGTCATTGGCAGATAATAAGGGCCTAAGTCTTTCCCAAGTCTAGGAGTGGGCTGGGATGTTCACACCTGTGTCTGCAGGAATCCTCACAGTGTGGGAGGGAAAAGGGGATGGGCCAACACCCCTGTGCTGCTGAGTTCCCTCTAGAGCTATGAGGAGTCTGAAAAGTCTCCATTTGGACATGGCCTTCTAGGCTTTTATGAAGGTGTAATTCTCAATGCAAGAGAATGGAATATGTTTTATCTTAACAGTCTTTGAATTTGATTTATAATGTTCAAGTATTTAGACACATGGGGAGCCCATATTTGTGCTCTAGTGCCAAGCACTGCCAGCATTAGAGGTGGGCTGTTGAAGGACGTCTGTCTTGACCAGTCTAAAGCTTGAGCCTCTTGATCCCTTCTCTTTCTTGCTCAACTTCTTCACTAGGCATCAGGGACAACACACTCTCTTGAGTTTCCTCCTATCTCACTGGTAACTTCCCTCACTTTCCTTTGTTTATTCCTTTTCTCTTTCCATACAAAATAACACTGGAGGGCTCCAGGGCTCAATCCAGGGTCCTCATCTCTTTCTGTCCATGTTCTTATTATTATATCTCCATCCCAGACTTCTCTTGTGAAGTCAAACACTATGTATCCCCTGCCTGCTCAAGATTTTTACTTGGATGTCTTGACTTTCTGTATCAGAGACCTGCTTCATCTTTCATTTACTCAGGCTTCACATATTATCCTTGACTCCTTTCCTACTCTTGCATACCATATCCAGTCATTCAGGAAATTGTCTTGGCCATGCTCTGAAAATACTGTATCCTGAATCTGACCACTTCTCAAGACTCCCCCTGCCTTTACCCAGTCGAGGCAACCATCATGGCTCATCTGATTGCTGCTAGAGCCTCTAGACTGGATTTCCAGGTTTCACCCTCACTTGTTGCAGATTGTGTGATTCTTGTAAAACTAAAGTCAGATCATGCCTCTCTGCTTCTCAAAAATCTCCAGTCACTCGCCATTTCATTTTTGGTAAAAGCAAAAGCCCTTCCAGAGGTCAAGTGGTGAGCACATAACTCAGTCCTGACTGGGGACAACCGAGTATATGACAGTGATTCAAAGTTTTGGAAAGATTGGTGTTCTTTGGTGCTGGACTTGGGCGGGGAGAGTGAAAGCCTGTATTCGGAAGACGCTGTTCAGCAGGTGGAGTGGGCTGGCCCAAGAGCAAAACACTGAGGAAGGGGGCTGAGAAATAGAAATAGGCATCTTCTGGACTTTGTAGCTACACCATGGGCCAATATACATAACCTAGTTTGGCTTAAAGCAGACGGAGCTGTATTCCTATTTCCTGCAACCAGGAGTCTTAAGTACAGCAGAGGCAAAGGGAGAGGCAGAAATTGACATTCATTGAACATTGCCTTTTGGTCAGGCACCATGCTAGGTGAGTTACACTAATTATCTTATTATATTCAACCCTTTCTTTTCTTATTTGTTTACAGTTCTAGTCCATTTCCCTTACCTATAATTATCTTTCAGTTCTTCCCTGGCACATGCTTTGAAACACCTGATTAAAACTCTTATTTTCATAATAATACATTCACTTTGCCTCCCATTAATATTTATGTAAATAGTTTCTCTATGTTAATTCCTAGTTGCTCATACATTTTTGTGTGTGTGTCTGTGACAGTGTGTTTTTATTTAGACTAGAAACTTTCTGGCAGCAAATGTAACATTTTCTATTTCTTCTTTATCTCCTCTCAGCATCTAGTACCGTTATTTGTTGTGACCAAAGGACTTTCTAAAATATTATTTATAGTGGTTAAAAATATTATTTGCCACAGGGCACTACATTATTTATGGCTTTAAAATAATTTATTTATAATGAGCCTTCTAAGAAAGATTATGCTTATTTTATCCTTTTAGAAATTTAGACAAAAACGTGTAAAGTGCTTCGACAGTGTGAGGTACGTTATTAAATGTTCAATAAATGGTATTACTATTATTATCTAAGAATTGTCCCACATTAGCATATTCTATTTGTCTTTTAATACATAACTCTACCTTTGGATACTGTTGTTTATGTCCACATCTTACTCCCTTTGATATACAACAAACCCCTTGATGCTGGATTGCTGTGTACTGCCTATTTGTGGGAAAAAGTGTGGAAAAGTGGAAAGAACAGGAGTTTAGAATCAGACTGGACTGGATGATTCCTGAGTCTACCATAGTAGCTGGAAGATCACAGCTTGTTTATTTTATTACACGCTGAACTTCAGTTTGACCCTTCCGTGAAATGAATATTGGTCACCTAACTCTTAGAACACTCATGAACAAGAAATGAGGAATTTTAAATACATGCTGCCTGGTATATAGGTGGTAATTCAGTAGCTAACATTTCTTCTTCGACAGTTCTCTGCAATGTTTTGCCCAGTACTGTGGTTTTCCCTTTTAATGAAGGAAGATTGAAAACACACAGGGCTTATTTATTCATGCCACTGGAGCAGGGGATGGTGTCTTCTTCATGTGTGTCGCTAGTGCCCAGCACGGGGCCTGGCAGAGAGTAGAGGCTCCTTGATTGTTGCTGATCCAAACCTTTCACACACCTTGTGTCTATCTTCACCTGGAAAACAGCCCTAGACCTAGCCGATGGGTTCATTCAGGTGACATTGTGACTTTCACTTGAAATAAACTCATAAATATACAGAGAAGAGATGCACACATAGATTCTGGGGAAAATGAGGATTGTGAATCTTTAAATCTCTGAGCACTCTCTGGGTTCCATGACCATGTTTAAGCTAGTTTCAAAAAACGCACCCAGTTGAGAGTATTGATTTGTCTTTGTGCTCACTGTGTTGCTTGGATATTGAGGAAACCTTACATTACACAATGTGCAAGTGAGCCTAATGCCTGGGGAAAGCTGGGGCTTGTGGTCTTGTCTGCGCCAAGTGCAATCTAGGCTGACTTTGTCTCCATTGTTTCTCCATCGCCTCTCACTCCTCAAGAGTCACTCTTAGCAGACGTGGCAAACCGTGCCAAAGTATATGGGTATACAAAGAGGTGGGGGGCAGGTGCTCTGTTTGGCATTGGAACCTGCCAAATCGACTACACTTTGCATTTTGGCTCTTTCATCCACCTGGTTTCCAACTCCAGGTGCTCTGCAGGTTTGGGTTTTCATCGATGCCACATGTACGTGGTTTTCTGAATTTCCATTGCAGCTACTTGCATATAAATTGTTTTGATCTCTATAAAATTGATTCCAGTGTTAACACACATTTGTACCAATGATTGAAGTACTCTTCTCAGACTCTGTGACTGCATAACTTGAAGTTCTTGTTTTTCTACCCAATCTTTAGATTCTAGAGTTTTAACTGATTGTTCATTGTTGTGAACCACCCGAGGTCATGCCATTTGTCCTTAAAATAAATCAAAGCTAGATCAATGGAGTTTTAATTTGAAGTTTAAAGAAGTTGCCCCAAATCTTCACTCATAATATAAATATTTGAAGATCACATTTAACTTTTTAAAAGTATTTTTCCCTCTCCCACTTGAGCTGGTATAATTAACATTAGTTCCACTTGACAGGACAATTCATGTGTTTGCTTCCAGAATTACAAAGAAGACGTATAAAAAATTTGTCAAAGATGGCAAATAGAAAAGATACTATGTCATGAGAGTTTAGTATATCTCAGTGTTGATTTAATAAGCATTGGGCCCCTATGGGGAAGGAACCATTGTGTGAAAAATATGTAGTAGGCAATTAAGCTTTGTTTTCAAGGAATCTGTAATTAAGTACCTGGTAGTGAGGAATACCTGGTGTGTAGAAAAAATTGCTAACAAGACCTGAAAGGCAAGTCTGTGTACTCTGTACTCTGCAGATTCGGTGGAGACAGCACTTTCAATTGTTCATGGAAGGCTTCCTGGAGGAAGTGTCACTTGAAATAGGAGTTTATTGTTTTCTCATGTCATCAGATGCTGATAAACTAGAAAGTGGTAGTGAGGTATTCTGAAATGATCCATTTTGTACCAAGTAAGCCTTATGCCAAATAATGTGTTGGAAAATAAATATATTTTGATATTCATTCATTTAACAAACATTAATTTAGCATCTACTAGGAGATACCAATATAGACTTATTATCTGTTATTAACACACTAACATTTATTGAGAGTAGCAGTCAAAAAAAGACGGCCGGGTGCGGTGGCTCACGCTTGTAATCCCAGCACTTTGGGAGGCTAAGGCAGGTGGATCATGCGGTCAGGAGATAGAGACCATCCTGACTAAGACAGTAAAACCCCATCTCTACTAAAAATATGAAAAATTAGCTGGGCTTGGTGGCACACGCCTGTAGTCCCAGCTACTCAGGAGGCTGAGGCAGGAGAATTGCTTGAACCCGGGAGACAGAGGTTGCAGTGAGCTGAGATTGGGCCACTGAACTCCAGCCTGGGCAACAGAGCGAGACTCCATCTCAAAAAAAAAAAAAAAAAAAAAAAAAAAAAAACCCCTCAAAAAAAAAAAAAAAAGAAAAAAAAACCCATCTCAAAAAAAAAAAAAGAAAAAAAAACCCATCTCAAAAAAAAAAAGTGTGTGTGTATGTGTGTGTGTGTATATATATATGTGTGTGTGTGTGTGTATACACACACATATATATATATATATCAAGTGATATGAGAGGTGAGTGTTGTGATGAAAATGGCATAGAGGGATGATAGAAGGCCCACAATCTTGCCTCCCCCACTTCCTCTCTGGGAACATACAGGGTTTGTTGTAGTCTGTCTCAAAACTTTGAAAACAAGTTTTCAAGAGTTAGAAAAGGATTGTTCGGTTTGCAGTTGCTGCTCTTTCCAAATTAAGGATGACTATACCTCATTTCTCATTAAAATAGGGATGGTACTTGAGTACCCTCTGATGTTTGGGGCCATGACGGAATTTTCTGGCTGTGGGGGTCTCTGCTGTCTAAATCAGACCTTGCATATTTGTACACAGGAGATCACCAGATTCGTTTGTCTTAAGGCCAAACATGTCACAGAAGTTTATTTTCCCTCAGATTTTTGGGAAACAGTCTCTAGTGCTATAATCCACTGTGTTCCTCTGTCCCTAATAGAATACAAGGACAGGGATACCTACTAAGAGCTTCTAATGCAAAGAGTTATTTTTCATGAGCATAATGATGAAGTTAGAAACTCAAAGGATATTTTAACCCACACACTTTGGGTTTTCTGTCTTGGGAGACCTGGATGGCTATTGTCCCCGGTCCCTCCATGCTCATCCCCACACTTCCCACCCTGGTCCCTTCTCAGACTTCAGGCTGGGTTCTGTAATAGGAGGCCCTGCGGGGTGTGGAACAGGAGGGAGGGCGTGGAGCTGCTGTATTCAATTCCTGATCCCTCTGTTTCTCCCTGCACAGTTGCTGTGGGGATAGGTGTGCCTATCTCAAAACCTCCAGCCCCTGCTAGGTGCTTTCCAAACAGTCCTCCTCCTTCACCCTGACCCCCACCTCCCCCTCCTTGCTCTGCCTGGGATATTCCACGATTCCTTACTGATTCCCACATCCTGCTCACACCTTTGCAGTCTCTTTATATAACACTCCTCACATTACCCGGCTTGAGCGTGCCATCTGTTTCCCACCAGGACCCTGACTGATACACAGAAAACCTAGATTTGTAAGTTGAGCTACACATTTGTGCTAGAAATCAGAAATTTGTTTTGCTTCGATCCCTATAAGTCAGACTGGTTTCCACTCAGTATTCTCACACCTTTATATTTGTCCCGGAAAACAGAGTTAAATGACTACTTAGGTATAGGAAAAGATGATCATTTTGTTTCAATTTGAAAAGCATTACCCTATAATATGGAGTGAGGACCTATTTTTAAATGGTTGGGTGGGATGAGCTCAAACTCTATGCAACATCTTTGAGTAAGTTACATTAACAAAACATAACAGTAATACACTATGATATTTTATTGGTAAGCAGTAGGTTTAGCTGAGAGAAGCAAATACTTAAAATACAGTGATTAATAAAGATAAAAAGGCATCTCTTATTCACATGAAGTTTAGAAGGTTGGCAGTTCAGGAGAGTTATGGCAGCTTTACCCCACAAGGCCTTCAGGACACAGGCTGTCTACCATGTCTCCACCCGTGGGAAGGCTAAAAGGAAAAGAAGAAGGGAAGGGAGAAAGAAGGAGATATTGTCAAGTGCTGCAACGTGGATGAACCTGGAGGACCTTGTGATTTCCAGATTGAACAAAAAACGAGCAAGGCTTGGAAAGGCAAATACCGTACAGTCTCACTCATGTGTGGAATCCAGAAGTGCAGATGAGCACGGTGGTGACCAGAGAATGGTTGGGGCATGGGGGTTGGGCGTGGGGGAGATGTTGGTCAAAGGGTACAAAACTTCAGCTAGAAGAAATCAGTTTGAGAGATCTATTGTATAATAGGGTGTTGCAAATATATTGTATCCTTGGAAAATGCTACGACAGTGGGTGTTAAGTGTTCCCAGCACACAAATGATAACTATATCTAATAATGCATATGTTGATCAGCTAGATTTAGTCATTTCACAATGTATATATACTTCAAAACATCATGCCGTACAGGATAAATATATACAATTTTTTTTGAGGTAGAGTTTCGCATTTTTTTTTGCCCAGACTGGAGTGCAATGGCGTGATCTTGGCTCACAGCAACCTCTGCCTCCTGCGTTCAAGCAATTCTTCTGCCTCAGCCTCCCAAGTAACTGGGATTACAGATGCACACCACCATGCCCAGCTAATTTTGTATTTTTAGTAGAGACGGGGTTTCACCATGTTGGCCAGGCTGTTCTCAAACTTCTGACCTCAGGTGATACGCCCGCCTCGGCTTCCCAAAGTGCTGGGATTACAGGCATAAGCCACTGCACCCAGCTGAAATATATACAATTTCATCTGTCAGTTAAAACATTTTTTTAAAAAATAGAAGAAGACAGGACAGTGGTGAGGCATGTCTGCTGTTTTGAACCAAGATGTTCAGAAGCTGCTGGTGGTTGGGCTTTCTCTTATTCAAAGCAAAGCAAAGCCTCATGGTCTTCCTTAGTTCCAATGAGGCTGAGAGATGCAGTCCTTATCTGAGGCATCCACTTGCCTGGCTTTTAACTGTAGAACTGACAGAACTGGGGTTGGTAAATCACTTCTGTAAATGATCAGATATAAAATATTTTAGGTTTTGTGAGCCACATGTGATACCTGTTTCTCCTCTCCTTTTCCTCCCCTTCTTTCATCTCTTCCTTCCCCTTCCTTCACACTTAAAAAATGTAAAAACCAACTCGTGAGCCACTCAAAATCAGGCTTCAGTCCACATCTGGCTCATGGACCATAGTTTGCTCACCTCAGTTTCTTCATCTGTAAAATGAGAAAAATATTGATACACATCTATATTTAAATATATGTTGTCTTAATATATGTCCATATTAAATCAACTCATCTAAAGAAATTGGATTGGTGCCTGGCACTCTGGAAACACTCCGTCTGTGGTGCTGTGAGAAGGAAGTTTATGCCTTGATCAAGTGCACAGGCTCAAAGCCAGACGAGGTGGATTTGAATCCAGGCTCCACCATTTCCCGAGATGGGTTTCCCTGGGCAAGTTCTTTAACATCTCTGTGTCTCAGTTTCTTCATTTTTCTCTTTGGGTTGTTGTGGGAATTAATGCATAAAACGTCCTAGAATAGTACTTGGGATACAGTAAGTAGTCATTAATGGCTAACTATTCATACGATAAACCGTGTTTTTATTTATGAATTTTAGGAAATATCTATTGACTCATCAGCAAGAAAAATGAGGAAAAATCACCTTTATTCTATCATTTCTCCTCTCTCTTCATCCCAATGTTTGATATATAAATATTTTTAGCTCTTCTATTGATTACTTTGACATTGCCTATAATGTATTTGAACTGTTCTGGTCCATATCGATCACACCATTTTCTATCAACACCCTGCTTTGTAAGATGAGTATAAGCACCTCTGCTGTTTCCACTGCTTTCCTGTCTTCATGTCCCACTTCTCATCAATTTATACTTTCAGAACGTTGAGGAATGTCTGCATTTCATCTTGTAGTCACCACCAAGCTTTTCCTGCTTTTATAGTAAAAGCTATTTATATTTTATGTCATTATAACCTTACAGATTTATATTGTTTATTACTTCTTAATTATTATTTCTTGCTTACTATTTATGTCACCATAATCTTACAAATAACATTTTGTTCTAGACCAAGAGGCATTGTGCCAGGACTACCTAGCTACCTTCGTGTGCCCAATGCTCTGACTGCTGGATCACTCTAGGGACATTGTTTCCATCATCAAGGCCAAATGAACTCTTTTCTTACACACCTTTTATTTCTTCAGATGAAACCACAGTTTAAATTGCTTTTTACTTAGACCATGGTTTTGTTTATATTTTTTGGATTTTCCAGAATTTCTCTTTGCTTTCCCCTATTCCAGCCATTTCCTCCTTTCTCCCCAAGAGATTGTTCATCTCCCATTGTCTTTTCCTAAAATCGTACCACTCATTCCATTTAGTCCTTCTCCATCTCTCCCCACCCTCGAAATCTTTCTATCCTCTTGAATCCACAGCTATCCAAAAATGTCTTTATTTTGATCTCACACTTGAAGTTTTGCTGGAGCTAACATTCTAGGTTAAAACAAATTATTTTCCTTCAAGGCTTTTAAGGTATTATTCTACTAACTTGTAGCAACAGTGTGGCTGGCGAGAAGGCTGATGCAGTGTGTTTATCATCGCTTTACAGTTGGCTTTATTTTTCCTACTAGAGCTCGTGATGCTCTGACATGTGATGATAATGCGTGTGGGTCGTCACATTGTTTATTTATTGAGCTGCCCACTAGGGGCCTTGTAGTTTGGAAATTCAACTCCTCTTTCACTATGAGAAATTATTTTATTGTCATTTCCTCCTTTCTACTTTCTCAGTTTTTCTAGGGGTATTTTTCATTGCGTGTTGGAACTATTGGACTGGTCTCATCTTTTCTCTCATATTCCTGGTCTTTTTGTCTTTTTATTTTACATAATATAAAATTTTCTTTTTTCTTAACTTTGTGTTTTAGGGCTTCTCTTCAGATTTTTATTTTGACAATTCCATATTTAAATTTTAAGAGAGTCCTCTTATTTTCTGTTTAAAAATTTTATGTATGGCCTTTTTCTCATTGTATGCATATAATATCTCAGCTACTATTTTTAATTTTATTATTTGGGGTTGTTAGTTTTTCATTTTTATTGTGTTCCCTGAATTTACTCTAATTCCTCTGGGATCAGTTTTTCCGTTGATATGTTTGGTCTTTCTCTTTCTAGTGATTATTTTTTCATATAACTAATGATCTGTTTATGATTTCTTGGGTAGAAAGTATAACTGTTCTTTGTTATTATATATTTAAGATGTTTTTGAAATTCTGTATCTCTTCTTTGAGTAGAAATTCTGGCTGAAGATTCTGGGCAGAGTAGAGAAAGGTTTAATCACTAGGAATCTTTGCTTTCTAGTAAGCAGATAAGAAAGGAGTCAAGCTGAGGCCCTACCAAATGTCAGAATAAGAAGGCTTTTCCCTGGAGGTAGAAACGCATGCATGAGATGTCTTGGAGCTTCCCAGACACTTAATGACAAGTCTTTAGAGGACAGCTGTCAGGTTTTGCCTGTGTGGACATTTCAACTTCACATCCTCTATGGGCGTGGTTGGAAGAGCTGGGGTGGAGATGAAGGCAGCTGGGACTGCTGCAGGTTTACTCCTGCTTACACCATCCCCATCACTTTTAGACTCACTGGAGTTTGTCAGACAGACTGGTATTATCTCTTCTGCAGCCTCTTAACAGAACATTCTGGGTCATAGCTTTCTCCCTTCATTTCATGCATCCATTCACTCTCATCTGCTTTTCATTTTCTTGAAATATAGTGAAGTCATCATTCTTTGACAAGCCCTCTCCAATTGTTGATGTGAGGTTCTTTCCTTTTTTTTTTTTTTTTAATCAGTTTTAACATTCATTTCTGTGGGATATCAGGAAGGATAAGAGACAAATCTGGCTGACTAATTTGTCATCTAGAGCCCCAAGTCTAGGTTTATCTTTTAAATTGAAAAGTAAGGGATATTATTATGATGAGTACGTCCTGGAGATCTAGTGTACAGCATGGTGGCTATAGTAAATAATAATAAATACTTGAAAATTTTTAAAAGAAAAAGAAAAGTGACATTTTTCCTAGTTTTGGTTTGTTTGGAAATTAAAGAATATGTTATAATTGCATGTATTGCGAAAGCAAAGCATATTAGCCAAGCACATAAACTTTAGAGTCAAAGTCACTTAAGCTCAAATTCAGTGACTGCCATATTGTAACATTTCAGTTTTCTTATTTATACAATGAGAATAACAATGACAATAATAATAACAATAATACATACCTTACAATCAAATAATAAAATAAAGTATTAAACATGGTTATTGGCACATGGTAAAACTTGCAAAGTTATCAGCTTTATTATTATTTATTAAACCTTTTTATGGTTAAATGTATATATTAACTACAAAATGTGAATAATTTCAGGTGGTGTATCTATTTTGATATGTTACTGATTAAGATCTTCCCTCATTAGAAATGGCAGTTATTGGTCGGGCGCGGTGGCTCATGTCTGTAATCCCAACACTTTGGGAGGCTGAGGCAGGCGGGTCACCTGAGGTCGGGGGTTCGTGACCAGCCTGGCCAACATGGCAAAATCCCGTCTCTATTAAAAATACAAAAACTAGTGGAGCGAGGTGGTGGGCTCCTGTAATCCCAGCTACTTGGGAGGCTGAGGCAGGAGAATGGCTTGAACCCGGGAGGCAGAGGTTGCAGTGAACCAAGATCATGCCATTGCACTCTAGCTTGAAACTCCGTCTCAAAAAAAAAAAAAAAAAAAAGGCTATTATTATAGGGGTCTTTAATCAGATTTAATGTATTTCATCAGGGATGTAAGACACTTTCCAGGCTCCTGTTTAAATTATTCTAACATTTTTCTACATCTTAAAAAATGGTAAGACTCTAAAACTTTGCTACACACACTGTATTAGTTTAGAAAAAAAATAAGGCTTCTTTTATAGTATCTTGCTCTTTATTAATTGGCTGAAGTACTTAGAACGCTTTGGGGGCACATTAAAATTCTACATAAAAGGAGTCTTAATAACTTTTTGATAATAACAAAAGTTCTGACTAAATTTAAATTGATTTTGTACCTTAGTATTAATAGCTGTACAGCTATTATATAGCTATTAATGATGATACAGCTATTATAATTACAGCTATTATAATAAATGAGGGAATTATTTTACTGGTTAAACATTACATTATCATCTGCATAAAATGGTAATTTTTTGCTGCTTGAAAATACTTTATTACATAGCCATACTGTGTGTTTATGTTAGCTGAGAATACCTTCCCGATAGAGTATAATATTTCCTTTAAAATAGCAGGAAATATTAATACTTTCCAGTGAAAAGATAAATGAGTACTTAAAATACCTTTAGAAGTATTTTAGGGATGTGGAATCTGGGTTTGAAAAGAAATTTTTACAAATCTGTAATTAAATAACGTAATCCCATTATTCTACTTAACTCCTTAGCTTGCTGAGTGGTATCTGTGTATCAGAAATTGTTGATTCATAGCGACCATTTTAATCCTGTGGTGATACTTTTAATTCACTTACAAATGACTCTCTGTGTGAAAGGTCATAGCTGCCCTGTCCTTTACGGTCAGCGATGGCTCCACTGCGTGTGAGGGATTTGGTTTTTGGCCACGGGGACTTTGCTCGGAGGACTAATGGAACTTTCATAAAGCTAGCACAGTCCCCACCGTTTGTTCTTAGGGGAGATTTTATAATCAAGCTTTAATGATAGAAATGTCTATGGTTGGTACATTCAAGGACATCGTTCCCAGCTCTGTGAGTAAAAGATATGATCACCTCATATAAAGTAGGAAGGGAGATGAGGAGCGTGAACCTGAACTGTGCATCTGGGAGCAGTTCAGGCACGGTGCTCTGTGAAATATGGTAGTAAAACCCAACTCTCCTGAAGCTTTATTGTCTGGCGGGTTAGTAACGGCCTGGTTTATTTCCATACGCAGGGCATTCACTTGCCCTCCTTGCCCCCACCTCTGCCCTGGCTAAAGAGCTTTACTTCCTTGAAAGCGCTTTCTGAACCCTCCAGTCCCTTGTTTATGATAGGCACCTCTTCCTCATCCTGCTGACAAATGCCGCACCTGCTTGCTTCGTCAGTTCAAGAGCTTCAGAGCTGTTGACATTTTGAGTCATTCTATTTTGATGACTGTAGGCAACGTATTTCCAGATTGATACCTCATCCATATGTCTCTCCCTCACACAAAAATGAAAATATACCTTGTTCTTTCATTTTGCCATTCACTTTTATATGACACTTACAAAGGTCAACATCCAAAAAGATTATTGCCTTGTGTAATATAGTTGTGCAGTAGTGATGGGGAAACATATCTTGTCTCAGGATTTTATAAAATGTTCTTAGGAGAGCAACAGTGAATTGAGGTGGATGAAACAGAGTCCTGGATTATAGTGCCCTGCTACCCAACCTGCAGGCCCTGGACCAGCAGCTTCACCATCTTTTCACATCCCATTAGAAATGCAGGCTCTCAGGCACCACCCCAGACCTCCTGCATCAGAGTGCTCCTTGCAGGCCCCTGGAAGGTTTGTGTGCACGCTGAAGTTTGAGATGTGCTGCACAGCTGGCTGACACACATAAAGTTGTTTCTAGAAATGTCACATCTGATGAAAGACTTTACAACATAATAAACTAACACTCATGTTCTCATCTCCATCGTGGTCTGGAACATCATAAACCACAATGTTTGTTGAATGAATAAACAAAAGACCTGGGCTGCTCTTTGGCAACAGCTGTTGGTCTCCTAGATGGTCTTGTAGTATTTTGGGGGTGAGAGTTATGTGGAGTCATATATAAGGTCCTAGAGTCTTTTTCCTTTTCTCTTTCTTTTGGCTTCATTTCTGTTCTGGATTCCTCCCATGAATATGATTTCTTTTTGTTTCTTTTTGGCTGTGAATACAACATATTTTTTTAATTGACAAGTAAAAATTGTACATTATTTATGGTGTGAAACATGATGTCTTGATATGTGTATACATTGTGAAAGGGCTAAATTAAGCTATTTAACATGTGCATGACCTCACATATTTATCATTTATTTTGTGGTGTGAACACTTAAAAGCTACTCTCTTAGGAACACTAAAAAGTAATCAGTATACTGTTATTAACTGCAGTTACTATGATATGTAATAGATCTTTTGAATGTATTCCTCCTGTCTACTTGAAATTTTGTATCCTTTGACCAACATCTCCCCAGTCCCTCCACCCCTCTAAATACAGCAGATTTCTAAAGGCCATACTCTTTGGAAAAATATTCCTTAAATACAAGGAGGTGGGTGCTCTTTGGCAGCCCATGAGGGGATCCTGCCACACCAGCTGTCCCTGCACTGGGCCAGGCAGTGGGGAGCTGGGAGCCTGAGGGGCAGAGGCTGCTCTGCGTCCAACAGTACAGCTCTGGGAGCCGTGGATCCTGGATGTAGAGCTGCAGCATTGAGTGGGAAATGCAAGGAAAATCTCACTATTCTATCAAAGTGAATCTCAGGGAGCACACACCAACTCTGTCTTATTTGTAACAAATTCTGACCACAGACTCTTTGGGGATAATTTAAAAATCTGGACATATGTTGGAATATGATGTAAATTCTAACATTGGTTGAAGGACTCTTGTGATGACGTTGAGTCCTGGATGCCCCAGGAAAATCCCCTCATCTGAAGGCCTGTTGATTAGCAGCCTTGATTCCCCTTTGCCATGCAAGGCAACGCAGTCTTCATTTCTAGGGATGAAGATGCAGACTTCTTTAGGAGGCTGTTACTCTGCCCAACACAAACAGATGTGCAGAAAAGGTCTCCAAGTCTTAGCAAATTTTTAGACATTTTAGATACTTTCCTTCAGTGTCTTAAAAAGTTGAACCTTATTTGCATGTATTTCAACTCAAAGTCAACTGTATCATCCTGATGGAAGTCAAGTGGAAAAACTACGTTTTATCTCTTTCTGCGTGTTTGAATTTGGGGTCTCCAAAGTGAAAAACAAAACAAAAAAAACTTTAACTTTTTTAAGGGGAGTGGATGGCAATTTATTTCGTGTGAACTAAGATGCCTAGTAAGCTGCATTTTCTCATGTGAACTACAGGGTGCAGTTTGATTGGGAGGGGTTGCAGTTAGAAGAGAATAGACTTTCCTAGTATTTAGCATGATTTAGGGTAATGTCAATCTCATTCACCCCTGTATTTTTATGCTTTTGGCCCCAGGACTCCAGGAAATCTTAGGTTTTCAGCTGTGCCCATTTTGAACTCAGGAAGGAGGCATAGAAACTCAGTTCTTTTGTGAAGCATTTCTCGGAACTATCCCTTCTCATTGTTGTTAAGGTTCATTGCAGGCACCTCACAGTTCTTTATTTCTCACTACACAATTAAGACGAATTTGGTGACGACAGGGAGGTATATTTGAACTTTGGAAGTAGGTAGAGAACAAACAGCACTCCTATTCCTTGTGTAGACAGCACTAGAGTGTGTCTTAAGGAAAGTGGGTCATGTTTTCTAGCAGTTTTGCGGGGTAAGGGGCAAGGGGACAGATAACAAAGGGAGTGGAGAAATTTTTGTTTTTTATTTGAGAATGAGTGCTAATCATCCATCTCTTCTGCACTGAGATACAAATGAAATCATACCCAGGTGATATCGCAGGCCACTGATACATGATGAAAACACTGTAAATAGACTTTTTGGAACGTTAAAATGTGGCTCTTCTCCACTTTGTCCATGTGGTCATAGAGCCACATCTTGTCTCTGAGTTTCCTGCACTGGATCCAGGCTCGCGGTAGGGGAGGACCAGAAGGAAGACTGAGTAGTTCTCTGTTTATTCATATGAGTCAGGAACAAATATAAGCTTCAGGGCACATCAAACGTACACCAATGAAATGTGCCAGGGCTTGAAGAATTGTTGGTCTGGTATCGATGGTAAGAGTTCTGTGCTTTAGCTTTATTAACGACTTTGAAAGAATTTCAGTGTTGGAACAATGTTGTAACTCTTTCTTAGAGTTGAGGCTCACGGTCTGGCTGAATAGGCACACTGTAGCTGTGCGCCAAAAGATGGCATTGAACTTCAAAGCAAATTTGCATTATTAACTTGCCTTTGCTTTTAGTCAGTATACATATGAAGAAATAAGACTTTGAATCTAGGAAGCCCTACAATCTTGTGTGTAAAATAACCCAACTTCATGCTATTTAACACTTTACAGCAAAATTAATACAGGGTTAAAGGCAAAGCAATGTAACTTACAGAAAACAGCAGTGGTAAAACATTATTTGGCAAATTATTTAAAATGCTCCTAATGCCAATATCAAAGGGTGAGAAAACTTAATAGGCGTGGGAAGAGAAGAGCAATTAAAGGTGTCAAAAGATCCACAAAAATGAGTAACATCCAAATAACTAAAATAGAACTAGGAAAGAGGTGACAGGGGAAAGAAGAGATGACAGCTCAGAGCAGTGGCCCCCGAGCGCCCTTTGTGTGGCCGTGAGGAGTGGCCTTGGGCTGGCCCCAAGCCCAGCAGAGGGTGAAGCGATGGTGCTGAAGGAGTGAGCTGAGCTGTCTTTAGACCTCAGACCTCGGACCTCAGCCCAGTGCTCCGCCACTGTACACCGGGTAGAAGCCATCAGGCAGATCTGTGGAACTGGGGACTCCTTAAAATTCAAAACTTGTATGGAGGCAGGATTCTGAGGTGGCCCCCAAGATCTGCGAACCCTGCTGTATGTGCCCTGCAGGATCCTGGGACTGTGAGCAGGATGGAGCTTACCTCCATGGTGAGGTTTTGTTGTGTAGTACAGTTGGTTTAGGAAGGGAGCTTATCCCCAGTGGCCTGACCGAATGTCCTGAGCCCTTGAGATCTAGGTCTAGAGGTTGGGAAGCAACATGTCAGAGAAGCCCAGCAGGAGAGGAGTTTGATGTGAGAGAGTTTTCTATAGTTGACTTTGAGGATGGGGTCCACATGGTAAGGACTGAGAATGGCCTTTTGGGGCTCAGAGCAGTCTGGTGCCAGCCAGCAAGAGAAGAAGGACTCAGTCCTAAAGCTACAGGAGTGAATCCTGCCACAGCCTGGATGGGCATGGAAGAGGTTTCCAGTCCCAGATGACTGTAGATCCTGCCAAAGCCTTGATTTTGGACTTGTGAAACCCTAAGCAGAGAACTCAGCCATTTTGCAGGTGAACTTCTGACTTAAAGAACTGTGAGTGTGACAGACTGGATTAAGAAAATGTGGCACATATACACCATGGAATACTATGCAGCCATAAAAAATGATGAGTTCATGTCCTTTGTAGGGACATGGATGAAGCTGGAAACCATCATTCTCAGCAAACTATTGCAAGAACAGAAAACCAAACACCACATGTTCTCACTCATAGGTGGGAATGGAACAATGAGATCACTTGGACACAGGAAGGGGAACATCACACATCCGGGCCTATTGTGGCTAGCGGGGAGGGGGGAGGGATAGCGTTAGGAGATATACCTAATGTAAATGATGAGTTAATGGGTGCAGCACACCAACATGGCACATGTATACATATGTAACAAACCTGCACGTTGTGCACAGGTACCCTAGAACTTAAAGTATAAAAAAAGAAAAAAAAGAACTGTGAGCTACTTGGGAGGCTGAAGTGGGAGGATCACTTGAGGCCCAAGTTTGAGATTAGTCTGGACAACATAGTGAGACCCTCTCTCCCCCCCAAAAATTTTTGAAAATAGCTGGGTGTGGTGGCATGTGTCTGTTGTCTCAGCTATTCTGGAGACTGAAGTAGGAGGATCGATTGAGCTCAGAAGGTTGAGGCTGCAGTGAGCTGTGACTGGGCACTGCACTTTAGCCTGGGTGACAGAGCAAGACCTTATCTTTAAAAAAAGAAAGAAAAGAAGAAAAAATAAAAGAAGCTAGGTGTGGTGACTCACACCTGTAATCCCAGCATTTTGGGAGGCCAACGCGGGTGGATCACTTTAGTCCAGGAGTTTCAGATCAGCCTGGGCAACATGGCAAAACCCTGTCTCTATTAAAAATACAAAAATTAACTGGGGGTGGTAGCCTGTGCCTGTGGTCCCAGCTACTTAGGAGGCTGAGGTGGGAGGATCACCTGTGCCCAGGAGGTCAAGGCTGCAGTGAGCCGAGATGAACCAATCTGCCTTGGATACTGAGGGATGCCTGTAATTCCTGTAAGTCATAAAATATTTTACATCAAAATTATAGATTTTAATTTTGTATTAGGAATCCCTAGAAGATATGCCATTTTAAAGGATGCCTGGCTGGGCACGGTGGCTCATGCCTGTAGTCCCAGTACTTTGGGAGGCTGAGGTGGGCCGATCGCCTGAGGTCAGGAGTTCGAGACCAGCCTGGCCAACATGGTGAAACCCTATCTCTACTAAAAATACAAAATTAGCCAGATGTGGTGGCACATGCCTGTAATCCCAGCTACTCAGGAGGCTGAGGCAGGAGAACCGCTTGTACACAGGAGGTGGAGGTTGCAGTGAGCTGAGATCGTGCCATTGCACTCCAGCCTGTGCGACAAGAGTGACACTCTGTCTCAAAAATAAATAAACAAGTAAATAAATAAATAAAATTGAAAAGGAAGTCCTTGAAATAGATGTAGCCATATTCCCTACATAAAGATGCCATCTAATTCATCCTGACATTCTTAACCTGGTAGATACTGTCACCAAATATAAAGGGTATGGGCTAGAGTTTTAGATCAATTTGGCCTTAAAACTTGGGAAACGAGGAAAACCGGTTAGGCTTATTCACACAGTCATTCTTCAATGACCACTGCTGAGTGAAGCAAGGTTTTGTACAACCACTGCACTGAGGCTGAGGTGCCCTGCGATGCAGCTTACTGAGGGCTTTGCTGTAGATAGAGAAGCTTTGGTATCCCTGAGAAATGCCCACTCTATCAGCAATAAAGACAGTTGATGGCTTAGCCTGAATAAATTAGTTCCAAGAGAACATGTGATATATCTTTCTGGGTTTAGCCCCACACCCTCACACTGCTCATCAGAGATATTTCCCTGATACGTATGGGAGAGGCTAAGTAATTGAACCACCAGTGAATGGAGCTATATAGATACATCACCCGTCTGGATCTTTCGAGCCAATGGTGGAATAGTTTTCTTTTAATTCCTGTTCAGAGTGACTTTGGCTCATTTCTTCTTTTCACTCGTCCAGGGTGGAAAGACAGAGAGAGTACTTGCAGTTTCCACTCACTAGTAGACAGGCATAATAATAATCAAAGAACATGAAGCTGAAGCCAAAACCTTTGCCAGACGAAGAGAAACAAATTGCACCGAAAAATCATCCCAGACTTCCTGGCGGTTGCAGTGGCAGCTCTTGTTATTGTATTTCTCAGCCCCATCTTTCTGTTTTTCTTATGGCAAATGTCACATTGTTGACTTTCCATCGTGTAATGTCAAAAAGAATGATCATTAAGCAACCTTTTGAAAAAACAAACATCTTTACTTGGTCTATGAAAGATCTGGAATAAAGAAATTTCTGAAAATGTTTCCTGCATATTTCAATGGAGTGGGCACTTGAAAAGGCGATGTTATTCTGAAAGCACTAGTTGATTGTTAGAAACTGGTTGCATTACTTTGTGTCAAAATCATGCACAAAGAAGGTAGATGGTTTTCCTATTATTTTAAGGGTAGAAAAAATATTTTATGAATGACTAAGGAGTGTGACAGAAACTACAGAAGGGGCATGGTAGGGGTCACTCTGAGCCTCAGGGCTTACAACCCCTGCCTGCATACACCACCCTGGAGTGTCAGAAAGTGTGGTCTTCTAAAAAAAATTAATTGATTATATTTCATTGACAGATACAAACGTGGCTTCTTGCCCAATTCCAATGTTTATGTATTTTCTTTCATAATAAATATGCTTGTATCACTGACAAGATAGGAAGCAAGATGTCACTAGGTCTACCCGCTTCCCACCTCACCCCACCTCACTTGTGAATAGAGAAAACCTGTGGCAAGGCTTTTCCCGATTTCCTCCTTCTCCAGTTAATACTGGTGCCATTGTTTTTATCCAGCTAGCTATGCTCATCTTTCCTTTCTTCCTGACTGTGGGAGAGCAGAAAATGTAGACCTGGCTCCAGAGATGACTCTGAGAATTTTCTTGCATTTTCACCTAAATAATCCAAGAAGCAGGCCGGCGTGGTGGCTCATGCCTGTAATCCCAGCACTTTGAGAGACCAAGGTGGGCAGATCACTTGATGTCAGGAATTTGAGACCAGCCTGGTCAACATAGTGAAACTCCATCTGTACTGCAAATATAAAAAAGTAGCTGAGTGTGGTGGTGCGTGCCTGTAATTCCACCTACCTGGGAGGCTGAGGCAGGAGAATCACTTGAACCTGGGAGGCAGAGGTTGCAGTGAGCTGAGATTGTGACACTGTACTCCAACCTGGGCAAGAGAGGGAGACTCTGTCTCAAAAATAATAATTAATAATAATAATGATAATAATAATCCAAGAAGCAGTAGGGACATCGGTTAAGAATCCCATCCACTGCATTTCTGTTCACTAGTGCCTCCTGAGATAGGAGTTAACTAGGTGAAGAGGGCTTGAAGGAGTATTCTTTGTGAAGAATAGACAAGACGGGCAGCAGGGAAGGGGAGATGATGGGACAAGAGGGGAGACGGATGGGGACCACACAGGCTGACCCTGTAGGCCACGTGGAGATTATTGCTTCTATTCTAACAGCACTGAGAAGCCTCTGAAGTGTGTAATCGGAGGGCGAAGGGAGGTGCTTACAGAGGACACCTTGTTGGCTGCAGTATGGAGAATGGATTAAAGGAGGGAACAGAGAGGATATCCAATCAGGAGGACGTTCGAAGGTCCCGGCAAGAGGTGGTACAGGTTGAGCACCCCTGATGCAAAAATCTGAAATCTGAAATGCTCCAAGATCCAAAACTTTTTGAGTGCTGACATGACACCACAGGTAGAAAACTTCAAATGTAAGTACTTCATACAAACTTTCATTCATGTGCAAAATTACCAGAAATATTGTGTAAGATAACCTTCAGGCTAAGTGAATAAAACATATGTGAAACATACATGAAATCCGTGCTTTGACTTGTGTTTCATCTCCAAGATATCTTATTACGTGTAGCAAAATGTTCCAAAATACTAAAGTATCTGAAACTTGAAACTTTTCTGGTCCCAACCATTTTGGATAAGGAATAATTCACCTGTATTCCCTTGGGCTTGGGAGGAGGTGGAACAGAGAGGATTGGTGGTGGATCGTCTGAGGCAGGTGAGAGGGAGGGAGATGTCTAGGAAGATTCCTGGATCTTGGGGTGGTTATGCTATTCTCTGGAACCTAGAACCTTGGAAAAGAATATTTACTTATTTAAAATTTTACTTTGTTTCAGATAGAGAGCTTGCATTCCATTTTGGATGTATTAAGTTTAGGGTTCATTTTAGAAAATCAAGAGATGTCCTGAAGTCATAAGATAGCTAATTTCTCTATCACCTGGTGGGAAAAAATTGAGAAAACAAGGTAAAATTCTAGAAATAAAATTCTATAGTGTTAAGGCAAAAATCAGAGAAATTTCCAATTCAATTTTCAAGATACTCTTTCACATACTGTAATTTTGTTATTTTTCCAACAAATTATGGCAACATTTACATTTTCATGATGACTTTTGAGACAAGAAAAGGGACGGTGGTGACAGAAGGTGGGTGGAGCAAGCTTGGAGGTAGCTCTGTGGGTTGGCATGCGGGAATGGGCAGTTGGTGAAGGGTTCCTTCTGAGTCATCGGATTTGCTGAGAGAAATGAGCAAGGTGGAGCAGGTGAGCTGATTTGATCCAATCCTTAGAACCGTAACTGCCAACAGAGAGAAAATACAGAGGTAGCTTTAAGGAAAACATAATTTTTTTCACATTTCCCTTTGGGAAGACATACCATTTAGCTTGATTTTTGAGCAGAGAGATACAAAAAGCCCCATAGTCCCTATTAAACCTCAATCCTTGGAAACATAATTTATCAGATCCTTAAAATGAGTCAAATATTTTCCTATAAGAATGTCCTGTAGACCATAAGAAGGAAACTAAATAAAAGTTCAGTATCTGTCTGGATATCCTTGTACACATTTAAATTTTCTAGTGGTGTCATTGCATGATCCAGATTTCTACAAGGAAGAGTGATCTTTCTATGGGAATTTCAAAGGTGAGTTATACATGTGGGTGCTTTCCTTTTCAGCCAAAACACATACTATTAAGAACAGTTGTAAATCAGGTGAAACAATTTTTTTCCTTCACATTTTAAACCATACTATCAAGGGAGAATTAGGAAACAGAATTTGCCAAATGTGACATTTTTTAGTGAAAATTTATTTATTTATGTCTTTATGTTAAATTAGAGAATGAAGGCAACAAATAGAGATAAGCTAAATGTTGTTGGCTAAAGTGTGGAAGAAAGATTCAAATCATTTCAACTAAATAGGGATTCTGTGGCATCAAATATCCTGCAGAGAATATAAAACAAAGTTTTAAATGTACAGCATATGTCTGTTCTCAGGGTCATCAAACTGCATTTTTATCATTTTTATCACCTGGTCTGAGAGAGCGAAGGGCCTCTCCTGTGATATCTGAGTGCTGCCCTGTAGCTGACAAGTGTCTCTCTGGGGATAGGGCTGACCCACTCCCCCAGAACAATTCTCTTTCACAGAAGTGGAGCCCCCTGGCTTTTCTGAGACCTTGCAGAAACTTGTCTATTTCTTCTGTTAAAAGCAATAAACTTGTGCAATTATTAATACTGAATATATGTAGAAGTAAGATATTCTATTTGGCATGGCCCAGTTTCAGTAGCAAGAGAGTCATACTTTCCTGGGACTGAAAGATTCACATATTGTACATAATAGTTTTTAATGAAAGTCGGCACAATTTCAAAGTTTATCAAACATAAAGAAAGAACTAGAGAGGTATGTTCCTCTTTTTCTTTTCTAGAACTTATTTTTCTTATTTTCAGGTTTCCTTTTTCTCCTCCCTGGCTTCACCCCCACCCCAGTTTTCTTTCTCTGACTTTACTTTGGCATTGGATATTTCTATCGTTTGCTCCTTTCAAGAATCCTATTGTTCTCAGAGTTCTTTTCTTTCTTTTCCTTCACCACATTTTTTTCTGTCTCCTTTCAACTGAAACTACAACCTATTGGTTCAGCCCACTGGCTTCCTAGGTAAGAAAATGTGTCTGACTCATTGGCTAAATATAGGTGCCCCTGCTGAGCTGGTTGCTTTCTTTAAAGAATTCTCAGCGGTGTTCTCTCAGCTGCTTGTCTTTTCTATTTAACCTCTTTTTTTTTTTTTTTAATAGAAAATGCTATGCAAGTCTTATTTGGTAGAATGATTAGTTATACAAGAAAATGCAGAAAACTTTCCCTTGAGAAACACTTAGGATAACCTAGTTGAAGAATTTCCTCTTTAATACCTCAAATATGTATCTCACTTTACAGCTCATCAATGGCTCAAAGCAAAGTTGAGTCTCTCCTCTGGCCCAGAAAGGTGGACATCAGCTTGATGGATGAAAACTTGGGCTCCAGAGTCCGACAGGCTTGGGTCTGAATCCCGCCTCAGTTCATGTTGTTCTACATTTGTGGCAATTGATTCAACCTCCCCAAGAGCCAGTATGCTCAGCTGCAAAATGGAGGTAGTAATAAGGTCCTCTAGGGTTGTCGAATGATTAGTTCTATGTGCCTTGTGCATAGGCAGGACCACTGGAATTTTTTTTTTTTCTTTGACAGAGTCTCACTCTGTTGCCCAGGCTAGAGTGCAGTGGCACAATCTCGGCTCACTGCTACCTCTGCCTCCCAGGATCAAGCAATTCTCCTGCCTCAGCCTCCTGAGTAGTTGGGATTACAAGCACGCATCACCACGCCTGGCTAATTTTTGTATTTTTAGTAGAGACGGGATTTTACCATGTTGGTCAAGCTGGTCTCGAATTCCTGACCTTGTGATCCCCCCACCTCGGCCTCCCATAGTGCTGGGATTACAGGCTTGAGTCACCGTGCCCAGTCTGAATTTTAATTTAAAAAAAAGCTACTTTGGATGCTCTTGGGAAAGTGGAAGTAGTATCTTTAACATGCCTTCTATAGCAATAAGAAAGAATGAGTTCTAGGTCCAAGTGAATATGCTTCCATCATAAAAGAATTTTCTTCTCTTAAATTGAATGTGGAAAGAAACATTGACCAAGGTTTAGGCACTTCAAGATATTTCTTAGAGAAAATGTTGTGATCATAGTTCTTAGAAATGATAAAAAAGAAAAACATACATCAATACAGCATAAGTGGGACCATGCTCAAAAATTAAGACCTATCAATCAAATACTTCTACTCATTACAAATATTATTTATCCAAAATAGTAATTTGATTTTAATTACTGTTTAGGTTGTTTAGTATAATATTTAATATATAACTGGTAACAATGAGTAGTTATACTTATAATGGCCAATGTAACTCATTTGGTTATATTTATTTTATATATTTGTTCTATATATGTATATATACATACACACATAAATATATATTTGTTTTATATGTGTATATATGCATACACATTCACATAAATATATATTTACATATACTTTTTCACACAGAATTATTTGACAAAATTGCTTGACTTTTTAAAAATAATTCTGTGATGATGGCAGAATGTGAGGAGTCCTTCCTTCTCTCCCCAAAAATCCCAAAACATTTACTGAGGGCTTGCTAAATGGGAAGATTTGGCTCCAATTATCTATTATGATAGGTAATTGAAATGACCACCTTAAGCCAACCGCTCACCCACTACATAAAATCATGATCCCCAAACTGGTGTTTCCCAGTGGGGCTTTGCCCTTTGAGATGCACACGTATCCGCTATGAAGGACCTGTTTAAAAAGAAAAGTTTCAGTAATTACAACTATGTGTGATAGTTCACTTATTCATTCATTCAGTCATTACATTCATTCTGTGACTATGATTTTTCAGCCATTTTTCTAGTTTTTACATATGTAGATGTTAATGTCCTACCTAAAGCTGTGTCTTCCCTGAGTTTTCTCCCTCTTCGCTTCTCATTGCAGAGACGGGCTGGTTGTGTCAAGTCTTGGTTACTTGTGTGTGTGTGCATAGGCCCATACAATGCTCTGGAAATAACCTCTTAAAAAATAAATTTTGTATTTACACGGACCTTAAGATAATTTAGGAGATATATGTGTGTGCATAGATATATGCATGTATTAATATATATGTATATTATATAACAAATATTATTCATAAATACAGATAAACATATATGTGAATAAATATATAAAGGACATGAACACATATTTGTTTATATCTATATCAGAGCTTCAAGTGGAGGTGGGTTGACAAGATGTACAGTGTGCTAATTGAACCTACCTCTTCCAGTCGAAGGTGTGGCTCCTCAGATGGCTCGGCAAACAAGAGGTTAAGGGAGGGGGAGAAGCAGGCAAAGTCAATAAAGTCAGTTAATTGCAGGAAGCAGTTGCACAGCAACTGCAGCCAGGGAAACTGTTCTCTAGGAGCAGCCAATCACACAGGGGACCGAGTTCACCAGGAAGTGCTTGCCTCCGCCTGCCCCTTCCCCTGTGCCTTGGCTCTCCGCTGTCTGTATGTCTCTCCATCTCTCTGTCTCTGTGGCTTTCTTTTTCTGTGCCTCTTAGGCGCTCCCTCTTGGTCTCTGGTTCTTTGCCTTTTTTGTCTATGGGCTCGCTAAGATGTACACACACGAGGTTTATAGAGGCAGACAAGGAGCCCTTTTCTAGCTTGTCCTCTTCAGTTCTTTGCCCATTGCCCAGAAACAGTGCTCACCTAAGGTAAAGGCAGGCTGTGCACTTCCTGCCCACGCCATCACCTGCCAGGTGAGCACAGGGCATGCCCAAAGTCAGTCATCTCCACATGTTGGATGTGACGTCATAATGTGTGAAAGCTGTATTGTATCAGCATAAACTCCAACGTAGCCATCAAAGTAACTTGACTTATGATAGAGAATGACCTGGATGCCATATATCCTATCAAAAGATTCCTGGGCCCACCATTTATTTTTCCGTTATCCCCTGTAATGAATTTTAGATTAGCTATTCTTTGAAAAGGGACATTTGCTATCAGAGTTCTAGTTAGGCTTTTAATTTTTATGAAAGAGGTGTATTGGCCTACAGCCTAGAAGAGTCTTATTATTTTTTGTCTGTCAAAGCTGGGACTGGCAGGGGATTTCCCAGTATTAATTAATTAACTCCAGGCTCTTTTGGCAAAATGCCTTGAAAGGGATGGCCTGTCCTGAGTGACCCTCTCGTGTACTTTGTGCCAGTGATCATTAAACTCGCAAAATTGTCTCACCTGGTTCCTCAGGACATTAAATGAAGATAAGAATAATAAACTCTCATATTAACATAAAGGAAATATTAATCTACTAGACACATAAAGAAAACGGTGTAAAATTCCTTCTGCATCCTAGGGCAAATGAATATCTTAAGATCATTTTAAATGTTTTTTTGCCCAAGGTTCAATAAGAGTCCTGAGATACTCAGGGCTCTGTCACACTCAGTCATTTATAAAACATGTAAACATGCAAGACAAAGGGCCCTTGGAGCCCACCGTGGCACTCCATAGCACAACAGAAACATTCACTAGCCAACCCACTATTAGCTAGGAAAACAGATGGCTGATCCTTTTGGATACAGAGAAGGGTAGGTAGTGATATTTTGCAACCTCTTTAACCTTCTGGAGAAGCACTAATAGAAATTGGGTTTGGGTTCAACCTTTCCTGGTTTCTTTCTTTTCTTTTTTCACTTATTTATTTAGTTAGTTAGTTAGTTAGTTAGTTATTTTTTAGACAGAGACTCGCTCTGTGGCCCAGGCTGGAGTGCAGATGCAGTGGTGCAATCTCGGCTCACTGCAACCTTTGCTTCCCAGGTTCAAGCAATTCTCCTGCCTCAGCCTCCGGAGTAGCTAGGATAAGAGGCACCCACCACAACACCCTGGCTAATTTTTGTATTTTTATAGGGACGGGGTTTCGCTATGTTGGCCAGGTTGCTCTTGAACTCCTGACCTCAGTTAAACCGTCTGCCTCGGCCTCCCAAAGTGCTGGGATTACAAGCATGAGCCACCATGCCCGGCCTCCTGGTTTCTTTAGAGACTTCAGGATTTCACAAACAAGGAACATGTTCAGAGAGGATCCTGTGCTGTCATGAACATACAGTTTGGGATCTGCTAGAGGCTGTCTCTACGAAGCTTGCACTCACAGGAAGTAAGAAATCTCCCAACATCTCTAACTCAAAGGGCAGTGCCAGTCTTTTTTTTAACCATTCCCCACACATGGAAACACACACACACACAGAAACACACACACGCGCACAGAAATACATACATAGGAATACACACCCAGAAATGCACACAGAAAAACAAATGCAGAAACACAAACACAAACACACACAAATACACACAGTATTCCTCTAAAAAGGTTCTCCTGTTTTTTAGTCATTGGAATATGCTGAGTGACAGAAAGCAGAATTAATACCAAATTTTAAAGTGAACTGAAATAAATGAATCATCAGCGCATAAAAGGTGATGTTAGAGAACCAAGGAAATACGGCTGGGGAAAGTTGTGTTTTATGAATCAGCCACATTACCAAGTTTCAATGTGAATTACTTGAGGGCTGGGGGAGAGCCAGCACTCCCTACCCCAGCAGACAGAAACTTCCCCTGTTTATCGGCAGTGGGCCTGGCACACTTTCCTCCACATGCAGTCCACTTGCCCAAAAAAGGTGGTATTTTTTTATTGGAAAAATTAAACTGTAAATTATCTCTGAAAGGCTTGCATCTTTATGATAATTTTCTAAATTATTATCATTTTTACAAACATGTGAAGTCACACATGCCTAGGATAATGCTGTATACAGTAGGCTGGAGATCTCAGTGCTAGGGAACACATAATGTGAGGTGCTGCTTAACCAGACCTGGGTGATGGAGGGAGCTTATGTTGTCATTAAAATGTCTTTAAGAGTTTTGTAAATTCTGGAAGTATGAACACCATGTGCTAAGTTGTGGATGTGAATCATGGTTCACATCCGTGTTTTCATTTCTCAGTAACAGTCAATAAATGCTAGTTATTATTATTATCACCATAATTATTAACAGATGGGGTGGAAAGTTATATCAGAGAGCAAACCAGTGTTGAGCCACTACTGTGTCTAAGCCTCGTGGCCATATGGTGAGGTGTCTTCGTCCTACTAATGTCATTTTACATACAGCAAGTTATGGCCAAGACCACCCTGTTAATAAGTTCTCGTTCTGGTTCTATTACTCTAGGCTGCTCATGATTGAATAGCTTAGGAGACAGGAAAACTGTTGAGGCTTTATTAGTACAGGATTTGCACTTCCCTTGTGTGATTCAAACTTAATCACAAACCGAAACTAGGATAAATACTCAGAGACAGCTCTGTTTCCTGGGGCTATTCTCTCACTCTGCTAAGGCTATAGGATGTACTTTAGGCTTTGTTTCTTGAGTTAAGATTATTCTCATGTTCCTGAAAGAAAATGTTCCTCCTCCCATTTTCCAGATGGGATATCAGCACACGTAGCCATCTCAGCTATAAAGACAATGGCAAGAATAAGATCTCCGAACATGAATTAATGATCATGGCTGAATCTCCTATTGAGTTTTCCTATGGAGGCATTTCAGGGGCCTGAATTACAGTTAAAATGGAGTGGCTTTGTGTGTGCCCTGTAAGAGGGAGGTATTGCATTGAAGCAAGTGTTGGCTCAACTTCATAATGAGAAACCTGGATACTGATGGGGTTTAGCTTTGATTGCATTCTGGAACTTACTGCACTCAGCTGGGTGTAGTCCAGCAACTGGGTGGCACTGGCAGAGGGAGGCCTGCTTCTACAACAATTACTGGTCAATTGCAAGTGATTATAATGGCACCGTGTCTAAAACAATATGGAGAAAAATGCTGCCTGGAAAACATAAAACAGTGGTGCTCTACCACCGAATGAGCAAAATGCTGAGAATATCAGAGTAACCAGAGATGCTGGAAATTCAAGTTGCTACTCTAGATCACAGGACGATGGTACCCTTTTAAAAAATCTCCGTGGTATATTTTCAACTACGTTCTTCATCACAGACAGTCAGAATAAGACGCAGTGGGTTCTATACAGACTCTCTTTTGGTGAGTTGAGATGGCTGGACAGAATTCAAGAAAGAGCAGGGCTGACCAGTCTTGCCACATGAATCCATCCAATAAATAAGAAGAACTGAGAAAAATACCTTACTGCATCTAACTTCACTTCTACCAAAAGAGACATCCCATTGGTATGGGAGAATGCAGATTCCAAGAGATGACTGTACCTGGAAAACATCCTGGAGATCCTTATGAGTACATGATCAGTAGGTAATTGCTCTGATATTTGCAGACAGAATAGAAGAATTATCACTTTTGCTTTTACATCCTTTATTGGTTGTGAGTGATTTGGCCACAGGAGGTTGCAAGCAACTGTGGACCAAGTAACAATAAAACCAAGCTTAAATGAAGGCTATGGGGCTCCCTCTCCAGTGACACCTTGAGAGAGTGGGCAGTCTCCCTTGGACACTGCCTCTCTGGCTCCCCAGAAACACTACTTGGAGTTGGCCTGGGCCAGTGGACTCTTTGCAGGCTGTCGATTGGCTGCTGCCAGTCCTGTGGTGGTTTCTTCACTCCTGTGAGAAGCTGTGACATATTCATTCTTGGCAGTCACCATCTCAGGCGTTAAATCACTGTCCTCAAATTTCCAGAGTTCTGACACGTATAATGGGCTTGGTAGGGGACCTGCAATAATTCTTTTTCAGTATTTATGAAATCGTGTGCTCCCTATGGCTTCTGGGCCTTTCAGCTGCCTTTCAGATATCCCGCCTATAAATTTTCCATGATTATCACTTTCTAGCTTTGAAATACACATTTTATGCATTGTTATTGGGATACGGGAGGCACCATTGACTTTGCCTTCTGTTGTGGATTTGTAATATGCCTATAGCCTCACCTGCCTAAATATATAGTTCACTTGTGGCCGTTTTAATACAGAACGAGCTTCATTACTATGCATCTTTCATTTCTGCAAATCTGAATCCTGTGGTTCTCCCCAATCATATAAACCTTCACACACTAAACCAAAGGTCACACCAATAAACATTTCCTACATGGTGGCACCTAATGTTGCCAGAAAAGTCTTGCTTTTAGCATCCTGTGCCTCTATCTGTGGTAAATTCTCTCATTCCCAGTTCTTGTGAACTCACTCTGTCCTCCCCTTTCCCACTGCTGCAGGCCAAATCCCACTGTCACCATTGTGGAAATGAGACTCCATGGTAAGATAGAGGCTTGCCAATCAAATTTTAGCCTCATTTTTTTGAGTTTATACCCCACTGTTAGAAATATAAGCAGTTGAGACTGTGTCTTGTGTTTGGAGGCACAAGGCTTTTAAAATTTTTCTCTATGCTTTTTATTTTTCTACCTATGACCTCTAGCTAACTATGGATGAGGGTCTGAAGTCAGGCTAGGACTCAACCAAAGGTTTTATGAAACAACGACTAGGTATTCTCTACAGCATCTCAGAAGCAGCTTACTGCTAATATCCTAATATATTGAAAAGGAACACTTGGGAGAAATGAACACTTTGTTGGGACTTCCAACAAATGGGTATCACGGGGCTAGCTCCCATTTATTTATGAAGTTGAGTGGCTTATGTGATCTTTTTTCTTTAGATCCTCGGTTAGCCTAAGTGAGGATGGGTAATAGCAGAAAAAGAGTAGCACAGAGTCTTGTTTGGAAAGTGTCTGGGCAAAAATTCCTAGCTGGAAATAGGGAAATTTTAAAAACATAAAATTTTATATTTGAATTTTAATATACTGAAGATCAGAAAAGTCACTCTAAGTATAAAACATAGAGTAATTATTCTGTTTTCGTTTTATCATTTTAAAAAATTATTGTTGTTATTAATTCATTAGTATGATGTAATAATAATTATAACAACGCATAGATACCTTGTTCTAATTAAGCATTCAGGATGCATAATGATTATAGGGAATATGTCATTCTTAGATATGGTAATACCAGAAATTGACCATTCTTAGATTACCTCCAGTAGAAACATATGAATTTCTGTTCTGTTGTAAGCAATATGGATTTAGGCATTTACAGATTTCTTAACAGGGAATAATAAACTCATTCCTTTTCAAATGATCTCTTCAGGTCTTACCTATTTCCATAAATGGGGCTATCGTTTTCTCAGGTACCCAGAGTTGGAACTACATCGAATTAGTCATGAAGCATTTCAATGATTTCCTTGGTCAGATTTTTCTTTTCTCCCTCTCTGCAGTATATTCCCTCCCTCATCAGCAGCTCCACCATTGTGATTAACTTTTCCGTATTTCCCTCCCTCTCTCCCGTTTTTTTGACTCACAATTTGCTCAGAACATTGCAAATTGGTTAATTTTCATAAGGTGACATTTGATTTTGCAGCTATTATCTTTAAAACCTCTATTGGTCCTTCATTGCTTAAAAATTAATTCCTCCATCCTTATAGACTAGTATTAAAACATTTTTCAAATGTCCAACTTATTTTTCCAAACTTATTTCCCAGTGGGGTTTCGCAAGGGGTCTTGATTGGCTGTTTGGATCAACATGTCTGGACGTTAAGTCCAGCTTTGTCACATATTGATTTTATCATTTAGAGCAAGCTATATAATTGCTATAGTCACTGCCATAAAAATAGAACTTCCTTCATAGACTCTGACACAGATTAAATGAGGTAATGAATATCAGGTCATTTTTCTATGCCCAGTATAATCACTAAAAATGTTAATTATTTTTTCCTCTCTTAAAGGACATTGATAATATGTACCTTATAAAGTTGCTACAAAGAGTAATCGAAATGGTTTTCTGTAAAGCACATAGTATGCTACCTGGCATAGAGTAAGCACTCAGAAATGGCACAATCATAGCTCCTGAAGTCAGAGTGATCATCACTAGTTCCCATTGCCATGCATCTGCCTATATGTTTCCTTCCACCTGGAGAGCCTTGTCTTTTTGCTATAGTCCATCCTTCAAAGTACCTTTCTAGGCCCCTCCTCTTTGAAACCTTACCTGCCCATAGTGTTCCTTTAGTCCCCAGAACTCTTATGACCCATGCTACACATTTGAGACCTCTATCTGGTCATTCTATCTATCTGTCTATTCATCCGTTCATCCATCCATCCATCCATCCATCCATCCATTCATCCATTCATCATCTATCAACCTGTAATTGACTGCTAGTGAGATTGTTCTTAATGTCTTGGAATTAAGGACAGTAACAAACCTGAGGCCCAATGGCACTAAAGATCCCAAAGGACCTCACGCCACCTCTCCCCAGAGCTTCATGATAGGAACCAGCTCAGAAGGGACCCAAACACCTACCACTGCCATCCTCATTCCCAACTCTCCAGGGACCCATTGTTTGTGACAGAGTCTGGGGAACATTCTCCCCCGATAGCCAAGGAACAAGGGTTGAGCTTCAAGTTGTGAAGCCTGGAGGGCAGATGAAGTTCCTTGTCATGGTTGGACATGTGCCCCAGTAGTAAGGGCTATGAGCCCCCTGACATGTTGGGGCTGCTCTTCAGGTTACTGAAACCTTAGACAAATAGCTGCAGTTAGAGGAACAAAGAGTACCTTGGATCTTTCCATTACAAAGGTCATACTTGCCATCTCTGTGTTATTCTGTCTGGAAAAGTGAGAAGAGTGAGCACTGAAGGCAGGCCAGAAGTGGAAGTGTGTGGGAGCAAACCATACACAGTCACCCCACCCATCCTCCCCCTCACCCAGAGTCTCTGAGCTATGGATTGGTCTAGAAGCTCAGAGACTGATGGGAGGCCGAGGGTTTTGGATTTAAATTTAAACAAGACCAAGTCGGAAGTACTCAAAAGAGACACTGTTGGTACCTGAGCTTGACTACAGAGTTACTCAATCCTCTCTAGTTCTCACTGTGGCACTAAACACCATCTCCAGCAGGAAAAACAGGACAGCTGTAGCCCAGCAGGAGAAAGGAAACTTTAAAAAGAAAGGTATTTGAAGTTTACATCACAGCACGCTGGACACCACAATAAACCAGAAACACTGGACAGATCTTTCTCCTTTGTGACAATGTTAGCTGCCTCCTTCAGAAGGACGTAGTACTTCTTAATTCCTTAAAGTCCCTGCATGGTGGCTGTTAAACATAGTTTGACGGTGCCACATGTATTTCAAATTAAATCTTTCACTGAACCTCAGATAAAAAGTAGATCAAATGGAACATCTGTCGTTAAAATGTGGGTGGGAATGAAGAGCTCTAGCCTCTTGGCCTCTCCTGGTTTTATGTGATTTTTTAAAAATTCATAACTCTAGACATGTTGCTTTTGTGTCTAGAGCCCAGCTCTTTCCCCTCCATGCACAGAGTTCCTGAACATAGCTATTATGTAGAATGGGACTCGATTTCTTGGCCCAGGGCTCCTCCGAGGAGCTAGGTTCAAGGCAACCTGTTTGACTCCTACTGCTCTGAAGCCCTGAGGCCATGCCCAGTGAGAAATCAGTGCTCAGTGAAGGGCTATCACTAGATAGATGAGAGATAGCAAGTTGCTGATTCCTTTGGTGGTGATGGTGGATGCAATACTCTCAAAGTGTTCAATAACACACCAAATCATCAATGATAGCTATCAGATTCTTTTAAAGTGAACTCTTGACTGTGGTATTTTCTTTGCCTGGGATTATGACTTCACTATGGATATTGTTTAGTTTTTAATCAAAACGAATTACATGACGAGGGAAGTTCCGTATTCTTTGGATGTCAAAACAATTAGTGCTCTATTTGATCTACTCTACTGGAAAGAAATACCTTCACGTGAAGGAGCAAGACACAGCTTCATGATCACACTGAGCTCTGTCTCTCTGGACCAGCAGGACAAATAATTCATCCTTAGGGATGAGACAAACGGTTGAGTGATATTTTATTGAAAAGAATGTGTTAGGAAATAACCACATTATGTATAGCCTATTCTGTATTATATAATTCAAGTAGTTGTTTGATTAGAGTTGTTTTGATGTAAACAAGTTGATCAGATATCATTGTCACAATATTTAGAATTTTATTTTTAATCATTGTACATACGATAAACAACAGCCAGTAATAGTATTCATGAAAACTGCCCTTTGTTGCAAGTTCAGAAATTCAATCCGAACTAACTCAAGTAGATAAAGGGAAGGAGAGATCTAGTAGGAAAGTATCTGACTATCTCACAAGACAGCCAGCCTGTGGAAAAAATGAGAATTGCAGGAAAAACTGAAGAAAGGAACTCACAGGTTGCCAAGACTCCTCTCCCTCCTCCTTGCCTTCCATACCAGCTTCATGCTTCTCTCTCATTACAGTATATTTTTCCAAAAATTTCAGAGAAGAACCCTAACTGACCCAACTTGTTAGAAGCCCACTTCCAACTCAATCAGGAGTGCCAAGAAGGCAGCATTGTATTGTACAGAATGGTTGCTCCCACAGTCACCATACGGATGGGAGGGAAGGCAGGACCCTGGGAACAAAAGCAATGTGTCTAGTTTAATAACTTAAAAATATGGCTTTACTGTGATTATTTAGGAGATGATAGAGATGTCCTGTTTAGTGGGTAAAGACTTAGAAACAAAGCACCTCTAGGCTCTATTTAATGGTAATTCTAATGACATCTCCTGAGTGGCAAGGCATCAGGATGAGGGCCTACTTTCACTGTATAGATCTCTACAAGGAATTTTAAAAACATATTTAAAATACATTAAATCCTTTTCTGACTTAATTACTTAAAAACTTTATTTGTTTGCCACTGTTTTTGACAAGCATTGTGAAACTCATAAATGACCTAGCTGGTGATTGTATTGGCATCACTCTGTGATACTAGGAATATGAAAATAAGCTCACTGCTCACCAGGAGGCAATGGGGTGTTCTCCTTTCACAGCTGTTTGCAGCTAATTTCCATTCACATTAGCCAAAATGAACTAAATAAACAAAATAACAACATCGATGTGTCAATTATTTGCACTTTGTGGCCATTGTCTCGATTATTATTTAAATAGTGATTGATTAAAATCGATCCTTTAGAAAATAGGTCCTTTAAAAATGTTTCCTGGTCGTTGTCAAAGTATTTCACATTGACAGAGAAGTGTAGATGACACTGCAGCTAACAGTTAATAGCACTATCCAGATATGAGTATTATCATGTTGCCAAAGTTCTTTAGATCTTCCTTAAGAAATTGAATGGTCATTCCTAGGCCCAGCTTCCTCTGTGCTCCACCCTGGTCACGCTTCTTTGTCCCCTCCGAAAGGTAGCCTCACCTTGAGATTGGAGTGTCTCTTCCTGTCCAGGTTTTTATATTTTCTGCACCCATGCATATAGGCATAAACAATACATGGCTCTGCTCTTGTGTGACTGAAAATCTGTGACTTTGGTGACATGCTAAAAGGATCCTTCTACAACTTGACATTTCTTCACTCCAATTATGTTTACTGAATGTAAACATTTTGAAACATGATGTCAAAGGTAAGTTAGTCAAATATTTTAACTACATTTCACGGTATGAATGTACTCCACTATATCCCTATTGATAAGCATTTCTTAATTTCCACTGACATGAACAATGCAGTGTGAGCATCCTTGTGGATGTCCTCATACACAGTCTAAAGTTTCTCTAGGCTGCATCTCCTGTGGCTGAACGGCTGGGTCATAAGGCAGATGCATCTTTAACTTTTCTAGGTGTTACCAAATTGTTTCAATGTTGTCTTAATTTACAGCAGTGCCTGAGCTGGTTTGTTCTGCATTCTCACCAGATTGGGTATTATGATACTTTTTAATGTTTGCCGATCCGATAGTATCTCACGGTAGTTTCAGTTAGCACTTCCCTGATTATTCGTGAAATCGAGCATTTTTATTTTCAGGATTTGGGTGTCCCAGTAAGTTGATTGTGAATAGACTTGTCTCACCCTTTTCAAAATTAGGTTGTATGTGTGTATTTATTAATTTACATGAATTCTTTATAAATCCTGAAAAAGAATTCCTTGTGAATTACATGTTTTACATATATCTTCTCCCAATATGCAGCTTAAGTTTTTATTTTTAAATTCAATTTTATTTATTTGTGGTAAAAAAAAAAATCAACAGTATGAACATTTACACAACCTCCTTTCCATGTCTGCCCTCCAGCCCTGTAAGTTTCCTCCACAGAGGCTACCTAGAAGATCACTTTCTTGAATATCCTCCCTAAAACATTCCTTGGCATACAAAAATATATACACACATTTATAATATATGTAATTCTTTCTTGTTTACATAAATTATAGCAAACCGCACAAACGTTTCTGTACTTTCTACTTTTACTTAACACTGTATCTTTAAGGAAAATGTTTATATACTACATATATATAGAGAGAGAGATTTTAAAATATAGGCCCAAATTTTCTTGACATTCCTCTTATTGAGAGGTAGAGAGTTTCTGTCTCCTCCTCTTGAATCTGGGATTGCTGGTCTTTGTTTCAACCAGTAAAGATGGCTGTAGTGATGTGATGTGACTTTCAAGACCTGGTCAGAAAAGGCCATTCAGCTTCCACCTGGTCCTCTTGGAATACTCACTCTTTGGGGAAGCCAGTTGCCATGGCAGAAGTCTGCCTATTCTGAGACCATCATGTTAGAGAAGGCACATGCAGGCACTCTGCTAAGATCTTCAGAGGATTGCCAGCCGTTCAAGTCCAGCCTGGTCAATCCTTCAGATGAGGTTATCCCAGCTCACATCTGACCAGAAGCAAACAAGAAACCTCAATCGAGAATCACCCAGCTGAGCCCTTCCTGAATTCCTGTCTCACAGAATTATGAACCAAATAAAATATTTGTTGTTTTATAATACGAAACTTATGGGGTACTTTGCTACACAGCACTAGTAACTAAAGAATTACTATAGTGCAAAAAAGGGTTTATGGTAAAAGAAAATGGTTAAAAACTATAAAGGAAGATATTTCATAATGATAAACTAAAACAGAGAAACATATTGTAGATGCATATTTATGCATCAAAAATGAAGGTCTGGAAAATGGAAAGAAGAAATGAAAAAAACTATAAGAAGAAATCAACGAATGCACAATCATAAAAGAACACAACAGGCATTTCTCAGATAATAACAGATCTAGTAGACAAAAACCTATAATGATTTAGAGGATTTGAATGGCATGGTTAATTAGTACATACATATGTACACACAGAAATGCTTTGTATTGAATGAAAGCAAATGCATTTTCTTTCAAACATACCTGAAATCAACAAAAATGGATCATATTCTCCTGAACTGAAAGTTTCCACAAATAAAAAAAGTTACAGCCACTTTCACCAATATTTTTTGTTTGTTTGTTTTCTGAATGGTGTCCTTAAAAATACACATTTTTAAATTTCCAACTTTTATTTAAGTTCAGGAGTACATGTACAGAATGTGTAGACTTGTTACATAGGTAAACATGTGCCATGGTGGTTTGCTGCACAGATCATCCCATAATCCAGGTATTAAGCCCAGCATCCACTAACTATTCTTCGTGATCCTCTCCCTCTTCCCACCCCCCAACCTCCAACAGGCCCTGGTGTATGTTGTTGTCCCACCCGCCCATGTGTCCATGTGTTCTCATAATTTAGCTCCCACTTATAAGTGAGAATATGCAGTAATTGGTTTTCTGTTCCTGTGTTAGTTTGCTAAGGATAATCTATCCATGTCCCTGCAAAGGATACGATCTTGTTCCTTTTTATGGCTGCATAGGATTCCATGGTGTATGTGTACCACATTTTCTTACCCAATATATGTACCACATTTTCTAATCCTAAAAGCCCATCTTATCATTGATGGGCATTTAGGTTGATTCCATATCTTTGCTATTGTGAATAGTGCTGCAATGACCATATGTGTGCTTGTGTTTTTATAATAGAACAATTTATATTCCTTTGCGTATATACACAGTAATGGGATTGCTGGGTTGAATGGTACTTCTGGGGCCTCTAGGTCTTTGAGGAATAGCCACTGTCTTCCACAATGGTTGAACAAATTTACACTACCACCAACAGTGTAAAAGCATTCCTTTTTCTCCACAACGTTGCCAGCATCTGCTGTTTTTTGACTTTTTAATAACAGCCATTCCAACTGGTATAAGATGGTATCTCATTGTGGTTTTGATTTGCCTTTCTCTAATTATCAGTGATCTTGGGCTTTTTTTCATGTTTGTTGGCTGCATGTATGTCTTCTTTTGAGAAGTGTCTGTTCATGTCCTTTGCCCACTTTTTAATGAGATTGTTTGTTTTTTTCTTGTAAGTTTTTTTTTTCTTGTAAATTTAAGTTCCTTATAGATGCTGGATATGTCAGATGCACAGATTGCAACAATTTTCTCCCATTCTATAGGTTTTGTGTTTACTCTGTTGATAGTTTCTTTTGCTGTGCAGAAGCTCTTTAGTTTAACTAGATCCCGTTTATCAATTTTTGCTTTTGTTACAATCACTTTTGGCATCTTCATCATGAAATCTTTGCCTGTGCCTCTGTCCTGAATGATATTGCCTAGGTTTTCTTCGATTACCAATAATTAATGTGAATTTAGAAATGTACAAGAAAAATGTGGCCAAATATTCCATGTAATATTTCTAAGTAAATTTTACCATGAGAAAAGTCAAATGGACATGGTAAACTATTTAAAATGAGAAATAATGAATAATCTATGTGTTCAGCTTTGTAGAATATCATGAAATTAGAATGCAAAAGGAAAAATTTATATCCTTAAATGAATGTATTAGACAAAAAGTTGAAACACAAACAAACTGCATTTTAAGAACTTTTATTGTACAAATGAAACAGCTAGATAATTCCAGAGAAAGTGGAAGAAATAGTAAATAAACATACCATGATGGCATAGGGAGAAACAGTCAGGTCCAGCAATATAATAATTTCCTAGAGCTGATTTAACAAATTGCCACAAGCTGGGTGGCTTAAAACAACAGAAATGTGTCCTCTTACAGTTATAGAGACTAGAAATCTGAAATTAAGGTGTTGGCAGGGCCATGCTCCCTCCCAAGGCTCTAGGGTGGATCTGTGTTTCTTCCAGCTTCTGGTGGTTCCAGGTGTCCCTTGACTTGCAGCAGCTTCACTCCAAGCACTGGCTTCACCTTCATTCACGTGGCCTTCCCCTGTGTCTGTGTCTTCTCTTCTGTCTCTTATAAGGACACATTATTGGATTTAGGGCCTACCTGGGCAATCCAGGATGATCTCATCAAGATCCCTAAATTAATTACTTCTGTAAAGACTCCTTTCAAATAAGGTCACAGTCACAGGTTCTGGGGATTAGAATGTGAATATATCTTTTTTGAGGTGACCATTCAAACCACTACAGTCAAAAGATGGCTTTGAAAAAAATCAAAATATGAACACAGCTTGCTACGTGAGATTAGTTGAAGTTTGAATTAGAGAGAATAATAAACATTTATGATGTTTAAGACTCATGATAAACATTGCTTGTGAATTGGGTAGAGATGAAGCCTTCTTTAAGATAAAGGACATCTTCCTGAATTCCTGATAAGGGTGATACTTTAGAAAAATCCCCCTTGAAGCCAAGCATGGTCATTCTCGCCACTTCTTTAATGCATGGATCTGGAGGTCCTTGCTAATATGGTAAAATAAGAAGTTTAAAGATGTAACATATTCAAGAGAAGATATACCATACAGCACATGACCACTGAGCTAGAAAGTCAAATAGAATCAAGTGACAAATGCTGAGAAGCAGACATTAACAATGCAAAATAGTATTAGCTTTTCTATATATAGGTGATAGTGACTTAGGAAATGTAATGTGAGGATGGGGGGGACTACATTCAAAATAGTAATAGTAAGTCTAAAGTGTCTACAGTAACACCCAACCAAAATAACCATTATCCTTATGGAGAAAGCTATAAAAAAAGTAATGAAGTTCATAAAATAAAACTTGAATCTGGAGTTATCTTGTGTTCATGGGAAGACTCGATATTATAAAACTATAAATTCTACACAAATTATAAAAAGTTTTGCAAAAATTATAAAGTTTGTTAATGTCACAGGTAGATGAGGGTCTGTGCACAGCACTCTCATTGCTGCTGGGGGAGCCCCTACCAGCACAGGCACTGGGTGGCATTTTGATGGTAACTATTAAAATTTAAAATATGTAAATCCTATTGCCTGGAAATTCTACTTTGTCGTATTTGCTCTCAAGAAATACTTGCATAAAGGGAGACACATTCAATGATGTTATGGCATTCTCAGTGGCCATGATTATGGGATAACTTAATAAATGTTGGTATATTCACACTGAAATTCTAATTAGAAATTTTAATTTGACCTGTGTTATGTAATATGTATATGTCACATCAATGAACCTTTTAAGTTGTAGGATATGCATAATTGATACCTTTCACCTAAAAATGCAAAACACCACAATAATTTTAATGGGTCCATTTATGTGTGTATCAATAAGTAGAGAAGATTCCAGAAGACTGCACATTAGACTTCTCATAGTGATTATGTTTCAGGGTGATGTCAAACGTTAGTATAATCTGTAATAATTTTCATTTTCATAATGAGGCTTTTTTCTTGTTTGACTTGAGTACTTTAAAAATGGCAGAAGAAAGAGCAAATAGTAGGGAGGTATATAACCAGGAAAACATGGGAAAGATGGTTAACTGAAGTTTCTAATTTAAATTTGCTTGACAGAGATATAGCTAAGTTGCAGTTACTCATAACACACACTTTCTTTAACAAACATTCACCAGCACTACTCTATTCTGAGTACTGTTTTAGGTGTTTGGTATCAGGAACAAAATAGGTAAAAGCTTAGAAGCTTCCTCCTCTAATGAAACCTAAATTTTTGTGGAAGATGGCTGACAATACAATAATAGTAAGTAAATTAGAGAGAATACAGAAGATAATAAGTACTATAGACGAACAAACAAACAAGCCAATAGGTTAAGGTGGATAAGTGGGGGTACAGTGTTGAATAGAAATGTACATGTTGGCCTCCTTGAAGGGACATCTGAGCAAAGGTTTGGTGAGGTGGAATTGGCCATGTGGATATGCTGCCTTAGTGATATCACTCACCTCCCAAGGTTGATGGGTCAATGAGGGGCTGTTATATATGCTTAATTAAAAATGAGCTCTTTACAATGAAGCATCTTAATAAATAGCCTCTTCTATTTTCTACCACATCAGAAGAGAGGATCACCATGGAAATATGGCAAAGCCTTGTTGAATTTCCTTACTGAATAGAGTCAGTTTTGTTTCTATACAAGGATGGAAATAGGATATAATTAAATCAACACTACTTTAATTGTTTTAGTTTATTTTACTTCTGGATAAGCAATGTAGAATCAGAGCATTGGCCGTTTATGAAAGAGGAAATCTGATGTCTCTTTAAGATTGAGTCTCCCTGCCAGCATTTCAATTTTCTGAAGAGTGATTTGAAGCCACACCATCTCCAGTGGGGGCCAGGGTTCATGCCCTTTCTTCTGGCCCCCTCTGTCCACTGTTCTTCGGAAAGTGAGATCTGAACCTCTTAGGTCCCAGCTGCTTTAGAATCGAGGCTGGCTGGCTGTGTTAGGGCAGGAGTCTCTCTGTGGAATGATTAATGGCTGTGCCAATCCCTGCTGCCCCACGGATCTGGAGGGAGGACCAGGCAGTCTCACAATGGGTGGGTAAGAGGGAAGGTGCCAGTGGGCACAGAGGAGGCTCTGGTTGGGGCCAAGGAGGGTTCTAGGGGAAGATGGGACTGAAGAATGATGGAGGCCGTGGTTGGTTGGGTTGTTGGACAGCCTAAGGTCGCAGGCATTTTCAGTACCCTGGAAAAGGGGCCATCAGCAAAAGGGAGAGGAGAAAGCTGGGCTATAAGTCATGATTTACACAGAATCAGAACCTGAAGCAGAACCAGCTATTAATCTGGTCTGCTCTGGAGTTAGCACTAGTTAAGCTGAGTTTGAGGCCAGTGTCTTTGATGACTGTCATGGGGACAGGTACAGTAATGTCTTCAGGAAACAGAGGCAGCGAGACACCTCAGCTGTTACATGCCCTAGAGTAGGGGCAGATAACTCCTAGCAGATTCAAAGGGTCCATTAAATGGGCCTGTTGAGTCCATTAAAGAATATCATATTCTCCAGATCTGTATCCCCACCCAACCAGCGGCACACAGTCCTGTGCCCGTGGCCTGGAGGCAATGCCATGCCATGGCCACTTTCTGGAGCAGGTTCTCAGTTAGGAGTGTTGGAGGTTTCCTGGGAGTTAAGGCCAAGAAAAGACAAAAGGGCGAGCAACTGGGACAGGGCAGGAGAGCCTCAGACCACCATGCAGCTCTCAGGCCCCATTTTGGGCAGGAATGGTGGGCCCTGGTGCCCTTGTGGTACTGTTACCAGCAAAGACTGCCAGGGAAGAGTCTGGCTTTGGCTCGAGAACTGTGCTGGGTCCTGAAAGTAGCCCAGTGGAGCCATCAGCTGACTGCACTCCCATGGCCGAATGGAAGCTCTTTCATTGTGGCCACCACTCCCTTGCCAACGGGCTCCACTTTTCCTTCTGTGTTTGGGGAGCAGTACCTCTGGGATCCCAGTGGCCTCTCTCTCTGGGCAGAAGTTTCCAGGACTGAGCTTGTGGGAGGAACCACAGCTCCCATTGCTGCAGGTGGCCTCGGGGCAGCAACGATCCCTTCTAAGTTCCTCTGAGCCTCAGCCATTGCCTCTGCTGGTCTCAGTGCTTACCCAGTGGTGCAACACAAGCTCTCCATCCCAAGGTGTCTGGGCCCTGGTAACCACACACTTCTCAGGCAAGAGTGGCTGCACTGTATTTGTCTCTTCACAGCCAAGAGGTGCCCAGATAGACAGAATCCTGCACATATTCCTTCCTACCTTAAGTATAGAATAATCCTGCCACAATTGAGCTTCTTTTACCTCTTTTGGAGACACTGTCTAGAGGCACTCAGAATGGCCCAGCATTTGATGTACTGTTGTAGGCTTTCCTACAATATAGCCTCTAACAAAACTAGGCTGTCCCAAGCCCTGGTAATAGAGTTGTTTACTTTTATACCAAGACATTTGGGGAAACACCAAAGTCTGCATGTGGTGTGTACCCAGGCACATTTTGAGGGCTTCTTGCTGTGAGACCTGAAGTTCTTATGAGGTTGTCTAGAAGGAAAAAAAAAACAAAAAACATGCCAGCAGGGCTTGCAGTGGTGCCATGTGTGCTGAATGTATTTGTGGCAGGATCAAACATGTGTTCCTTATCTGGGAGCAGAAAATCATGAAAGAGTTCAAGGTACAAACACAGAGTCAGAATGCTAAATTTAAAAATGAAGTGTTTTGAGCAGTAACAATTAAAAGGCTAAAACAAAATGAAACAAGAAGAATCCTGCCACAATTTCTCAAAGAGCTTGGGCTTGTCCTTCCATGGAGTGGGGAGGAAGGGGGTTATTTGGCTGGACACCACACAACCATAGGTGCAAGCTGGGAGAAGGGCCTGGGAGCACATGGCTTTGGGCTACCTGCTCATGCAGCTTACCTGTGCCCTCAAGTCTCATTCAGGATCAATCTTCAAGGACCTAGTTCAGGATGGGCTGTTTAGGACACATAGATACTTGGCGTCCTATGGTACCAAACATGCATAAAGTTATCAGTTGTGGATACAATGCCCTTGCTCTAGAAACCCAGGGGCTGGCATTGTTTCCTGCCCTGGAGCTTGAAGCTTGACACAAATGCTACACTGTGTCTTTTTTTCATCACTGACCCCTCCAACATCGTAGGGTCTATAGCTCAGGTGGCCAAGGCAGCAAAGCAGCTGGCCCTGCAAAGCTGTGTATTTCTGCAGGTCCACTCAAGCTTACTGCTTTCTCGTGGCCAGGCATTTGGGCTGGAGCATCACTAAATGAACACTGCTGTGCACTCCATGTTTCTGGTCTTTTTTCTGATTGGGGTAGAGAAGAATGCACTCACCGCATCAATATCATGTGGCTGATGCTATATTGATCTGCTCTAGCAAAGATACTGTATCTGACCATTCTCCTAGGATCCATCTGGTTTCAGGAGGATCCATTCTGGTGAATCGAATGGAGATGTGATTGGGAACACCATGCTACATCCTTGAGACCGCCAAGAATGGCATTAATCTCTGCCACCTCTCTCCTCCATGTGAGGCTGTTTTTGATTTATCGTAGTTGAGATAGTGGAGGGGGTCAGTTATAGAAATTCCTTTGAAGGCATGTGGCATTATGAAGGCATTAACTGCTGGAGGCAGCCTGTTAACAGCCTTCTTTGTGACAGAGTAAATGGCAAGTGCTTCCCTGAAGGATCATGGGTGCCACTTGTCTACATCTGGACCCTGACCTTCAGGAGTAGATCGATCATTTGAGAATCCTAGTAAATTTGATATAGATAGAATATGGGCTTGAGGGAGAAAGATGTCCAGGCCTGTTTCAGCATCTGTCTGTCTGTCTGATTTGTGTAAGTTATCAAATATCTCTCCACTCATTTCCTGAATAATAAACATGGAATAATAACCCATAACATATCTCATGAGGTCTTATGAGAGGTTAATGCAAAAGTGCATATGAACGGGCTTGCGTTTAAATAGCAATAAACGCATGTAAAAGATATTATTTCTGTGAGCTTGTTTTTTACCCAGTTACTCAATGCCAACATTGTCCAGTGGTTTCATATTTCTAAAGATTGTGCTAAGTGCCTGATATGGTTTGGCTGTGTCTCCACCCAATCTCATGTTGAATTGTAATCCCCATAATCCCCTAATCCCCACATGTCGAGGGAAAAACCTGGTGGGTGGAGATTGAATCATGGGGGCATTTCCCCCATGGTGTTCTCATGATAGTGAGTGAGTTATCACAAGATCTGATGGTTTTGTATATGTTTGACAGTTCTTCCTTCACGTGCTCACACTCTCTCTCTCCTGCAACCATATGAAAGGTGCTTGCCTTCCCTTCTGCCATGATTGTAAGTTTCCTGAGGCTTCTCCAGGTGTGCAGAACTGTGAGTCAATTAAACCTCTTTTTTAATATAAATTATCCAGTCTCTGGTAGTATCGTTATAGCAGTATGAAAATGGACGAATACAATGCCTTTAATGAAGTCTTCAAAATGGGATCATTAGATCATTTTTTTGATGAAACAATAGAACTATAGAGGGGGAATTCTCACAGGCAGGAAGGGAGGAGCCAGTATGGAAAATATTCCTTGACAGAGGTCTTAGGAGCTGCTAGGAGCAAGGACAACATTAGGCTTTAGGCTGCAGCAACTTTAAAGCCATAAAGATTTTTAAAGTTCAGGGGAGAGAACATAACAAGAGAGACTGTGAAAGATGCCCTCAATGTCCAGCTCAGCGTGGTCCTCACTGATGAGCCCCGCAGGAATGTCCAGTTGCCCACACTGTAGCCCCTGAGGGCTGGACAAACATTTCAAACAGAACATGTCCAGGAAAGAATGCTGACAATGGACCCCTTCCCTATCTGCTTCTTCCCCAGCCTTCACTACTCACCTGTTTGCTCTGGAGAGGATCTTGGAGTTTTCTGTCTTTAGTTCATTTCCATGTCCAATCCATTGAGAGATCTGATGAGTGCTCTAGAATATATCTTGAATCTGACCACTTGTCCCTATGCTCACTGCACTACTTCAGTCTGTGGCATTCCTGGTGACTGCTGCTGCAGCTTCCCAGTGGCACCCAGCCCACCTGCCCATTCTCCGCAGAGCAGTTGTGACCTTTGAAGGTGTGACTTGGGTCTCATCACTCACCTGCTCATGACTCCCAAGACTCCCTGCTGCACCTTGAATGAAAGTCAACTCCTTATCATAGCCTAAGACACCTACCTCTCTCTGGTTAAACTGGAGGCCGCAAGAAGAAACAGAGAGGAAGAGAAGGTTGGAAACAGTAGACTGCAGCCACATTGCAGAGGCCCTGGAATAGGAGCCATTCATGATCACTAGAGTACAAAATGCAAAAGAAAAAAAATGAGTAGACTTAAAAATTTCCTCTATTTTTCCCTTAAATTTCTTTGTTCAGCATTTTTTCTTTAAAAACGAAGCCTAGAATAACACAAACAACTCCTGTCCACCTTGCCTGCATGAAATTTAGATATAATTCTAATTCAAAAACACAATCGAAACTATGTCAAAGACACAAGGGATTATAGTGGAAATATTGAGCAACCTTCAATTAAGGGGAATAAAAGACATAATAGTTACTCAGTGCTCATTATGTTTATAATGTACATATGTGGGTGTGCAGAAAAACTTCCTTGTGGAACTGTTGCTGTTTTAGTATCACAAACAGACATTACACAGAGTCCTTTGGTTGCTTTACCTATCTGCTCCTAACACTGATGACATCTGTAGCAACCAAGATGCATAATTGCCAGGCCATCATCACTCCCATTAAACTGCAGGAAAGAAAAATGAGGTCTCTTGTTCTCTTCCTAATCCGTATTTTAAGCATTGCGGTGCCATGGGTACAGAACATGTCACAAATGTAGGATTGAAAATATATATAGATTAAACACTAAGTGAGGATTTGAATGACTAAACATGGCCTCTCTGAATTCAGGATGCAGAATGTGCATTTCTTGATTTCTCTCTTTCCCCTGCCCCAAGCACAGTATACATTATGCACGTAACGTAGAACGTGGGGCAGGTAGAAAAAGAATGGCGTTAACATCATTGTATTAAATGCTGCTGCTTCTAGTCCTGGGTGAGGAAAGTAAAATAGTTTGGTTTATGAGATTGTGCTGCTGACTCTGGAGTCCATAATGCCCTGAATCTGAGTAGGTCATGGTGGTCTGGGCTGCAGGTATTTGCAGGTAAGAGAAGGAAGCAGATGATGTATGGTTTTCCCCACCCACACCCTACATGCTTGCTATTTGGGTACTACTTTCCTATTTATTTTATATTTTTGCATCACTTTACTATTATTTATTCTTACTATTGTTTAAATAATCTCACTGCTTAAAGAAATTGTATTTTAGTCTCATGATAAGAAAATAATACTCATATTTCATAGTTTCCATGAGCCACGTGATTTTTCTCTTTTTTTTTTTTTTTTTTTTTGAGATGGAGTCTTTCTCTGTTGCCCAGGCTGGAGTGCAATGGTGCAATCTCAGCTCACTCCACTTCCCAGGTTCAAACGATTCTCCTGCCTCAGCCTCCTGAGTAGCTGGGATTACAGGTGTGTGCCACCACACCTGGTTGATTTTTGTATTTTTAGCAGAGATGGGGTTTCACCATGTTGGTCAGGCTGGTCTCCAACTCCTGACCTCAGGTGATCCACCCACCTCGGCCTCCCAAAGTGCTGGAATCACAGGTGTGAGCCACCACGACTGGCCTATGCCACTGGATTTCTAGCATAATTAAAAGGAACTCATAATTGACCATTGCACCTTGGATAGCCATCGCCACCCACTGCCCTCACTCCCTCGCCATTTACTTGGCTTTGTTGTTCTTCACTGAGCCTAGCAGTACCAACCCTTATGTAAGATCTCTATTTCAATCTTTATATTCATCAGAAGGAAGATGAGGTTTTGTTTTTTCCCCTTGGCTTCCCCTGTTTTGTCCACTGCAGCGACTGATACACAGTAGCCACTTAGCTAATGTTTAATACATATTTATAGAAATAGAATATGTCCATCTGTGTACCATGGTGAGCACTAGCTTACTTGCAACACTTAGTTATAGCCTTGGCTTTGGCACTCATTAGACAACTACCCCAGACCCCCTGAGCCGACACAGGCACCTGGACAGCAAATGTGGAGGGTGCAGTCCAGATGGAGCTGGTGGCCATTCTAGCATCTCCCCAGTTGTTCCCTGTTGGATATCAGTATATCCAACATTTGAGAGTAGTCAATCAAGTTATACATGCAGAACATATTATGCAATCATTAAGTGAGTCATGAAAAGAGTTTCAGCAACAAGGAGTTACCCATTGGTCCTTGGAGGCTCCTACCTCCCTCCTAGGATAGCTTCAGAATCCTGGCCAAACCCACTCACTTCCCTGGACACAGTTCTCCTTTCAGGAAGGTGCATATGACTCATGTAATGAAATTCAAGGTGACATTTGTGGGAAATATTTCTTACTCTCAAGAACTTCCAATCATCAAACATTTTTTCCTCTGAAAGAGTAGAATGGAGAGAACACAGGGCAGGAGTGAGTAAGGCTGTCTTTGAGCTGTGGCTCTGCTTATTTCTGGCTGTGTGAGTTTCAAGAAACATTATCCAACCTATCTGAGCCCATATCTGTTAAATGTGAAATAATGGAATTGTCTGTACTGCCAAATTCACAGAGTTATTTTGGAAATTAAGTGAGAAAACATATAGTACAATGTTCTACAAGATACAAAATAACAATAATATTCTTTGCTTTGGATTTTAAAAAATACTGAGAGTGGTATAGCTCTGTGGAGGCACTTTTGCTCACCGCCGATGTGGTTTGTTTGCCTCGGTTTAATTGTGCTCTGGGACCAGTCTTGGTATGAGAGAGCAGACTAGAGTGAATGTTTAAAAAAATATCTAAAAATGTAGAGAACAGTTTGATGCATGCTCATTCATTCTCCCTGGGTCTTCCTGGCAGAGGTCCTATGACCTTCAACACGGTTCCAAAGTATGTCACTGGCAAGAATCAGGGAGATAAGAAAAGGCTCTTCAGGTTTCTTTAAAAAACATTTTGTGCTCCTATTTCAAGATGAAGACATTCATGCTACCCAAGTGTCTATTTTCTTCTCTCTTCACTTCATTGTACACGTGAAAATTTTATTTACCCTTTCCAAGCAAAATATCAGTATATTCAACATTAGAGAGTAGTCAATCAAGTTATACATGCAGAACATATTATGCAATCATTAAGTGAGTCATGAAAAGAGTTTCAGCAACAAGGGGTTGCTTAGGCTACTGTAATAACTAAGAAAATACAGACAAGTGTACACAGCATTAAAAACTGCATGTCTGGGTATCACATCCTCATATACACATTCATACATAAGAAATAAAAGGGCTATGTCAAAATCTTAACAGTGATTATTTGGTTGCTAAGAGATGATTTTTCTTACTTTTTCTAAATTTTCACAATTGTCTGCTTATTGCTTTTATAAATCAGAAAAAGTATAGTCATTTAAAGTTATGCAGTGGGTGAGGGAAAATCTAAAAAATAAAAATCTGGAGTTCCAATAGTTGATACTGTTATGATATATAATGTATATATGACTTCCTGAATTCCCTAGTAACTAAAGATTATTGTTTAACATGGACTTTGACAGAATGCCCAAAAGTATGATGAAGATAATAGAACTCTTCTAACCATTAACAAGACTGAGTTTTGTTCACTGTTTGTCTTCCCTTCTGGATCTTATTCGAATTACCACATTTTGGAGCTTGGAATTTGGGCTAATTCAAAGAACTTTAGGGAATCATTTTACAGGTACTGGTAATTTCATATAATTCTTGCTCTAGAATCACCTCTGGTATATTTTCTTCTTAAGTCAAAATTCCAGCAGTTCACATCTTGATTTTCTTTTTTTTCTAGAGACAAGACCCCACTATGTTGCCCAGGTTGGTCTCGAACTTTTGGCTCAAGTGATCCTTCTGCCTCAACCTCCCAAGTAGCTGGGGTTACAGGCTTGAGCCCCTGAGCCCAAATGAATTTTTAATCTTTTTATTCTACAGACAAAACCTCAGTTTGAAAGTTGTACCTGAGAACATTCGGACCCTAGTTTATATTTCAAATAAATGTTGGGCTATTAAATATGCTAAATTTAATGTCTAAATGTATTACATATTTATAAACTTAATAATATATTAGGTTGGTGCAAAAGTTACTGTGGTTCTTGCCATTGAATGTGACTTTTCCATCAAAGTTTGGGAAATAGATTTGATTTCTATTTCTTTCTTTCATTTGTATTGTATCAATAATTAAACCAGGTAAGTCCAGGATCCTCAGGGCCCCTGGTTTCCACTTGCACCACCACTGACCTATTTCAGGCCTTTGCTTCTTTCCAGGGCCACCACATTCCAGCAAGTGTCCTGACTCTTTTTCTGCTATTGTACTTTGTTCTTCAAACTGTTATCAGATTATTCGGCTACTATATAGCCCATTATATTTTCTAGAAATCTTGCATGGATTTCCCTTTTGACCTCACACACCGGACTTACTATACACCCCTCGCCTTGGTGCATAATGCCCTTCACAATATTTGTTCTCATGTATTTATTTCTTCATGTATTTGTTTTTTTTCAACAAACTCACTGCACATCTTCTCTATGTCAGCCCTGTTCTGTTCTACATATCAGGGAACACAATAGACCAACATCCCTGCCCTTAAGGATTCTGCATTGCAGCAGAGGGACCAGAAAATCAGTGTAATAAACAAGGGAATTGCTGAGCATGGCAGAATGTGATCATTCTAGGGAGGATCCTCAGCTCACGGCAAAGAGGCACCAAATTAGCCTTTTAGCTAAGACGGCCAGAGCTGGCATCACTGAAAATATGACATTTGAGTAAAGATTTGAAGGAGGTGAGAGACTGAGCAACACGAATGTGGGGAAGAGTGTTTAAGCCTAGGCAGCCGTGCTACCTGATGTGGAGCGTGGCTGTGTGGCCAGACCAATGTGGCCGAGTGGGGAGGTGTAGGGGAAGACGTCAGACAGATCATAGAGAGCCACTGGGTCTGCAGCCTCAAGGCCATTGGAAGGATGAGGCCTTCCCTCTGAGAGACACAGGGAGGCCCTGAAGAATTTGCAAGGTGCTTCATCTGACAAACACTTTAAAAAGAGCATTCTGGCTTAGTTGAGAGGACATAGTGAAGAGGCAATGGTGCAAGCCAGGAGTCCTGTTAGGAGACACTTGCAGTCATCCAGGCAGGAGATTGAGTGCTTGCACCATAGTGGTAGATGGGCACCCTGCAGGTGGTGAGAAATGGTCTTCTCTGGAGATATTATGAAGGAAGAGCCCAGAAGATTTGCTGACACACTGGATGCGGGGAGTGAGAGAAAGATAGAGGACAGGGAGGCTTCTAGATTTTCGCACTCAGCATCTGGATGGATGGGTTGGCATTAGCTGAGATGAGGAAGACTAGGCAGCTGTGGTGAAAGAGAAGGTAAGAAGTTTTCATATGAAATTTTTATTTCACATCCTAGAGAAGATGCAAGTAGGCCGTTTGACAGACAAGTGAGTTCAGAGAACAGGTCCAAGCGGGAGCTACAACTGTGAGAGCTGCGAGCTCAGAAATTGTCTTTAATGCCCTGAGACTGAATGACAGCAACACAGGAATGAGGGTAAGGAGAGGATCAAGGAGACCAACAGCTTAGTACTCATGCACCACACAGACACAGGTGAGACCGAGGAGTGAGAATCAGGCGTGGCCACTGAGTTGGGAGGAAAACCGAGCAAGGTTTTCTAGGATGCCCAAGTGAAAGACTTTTTCCAAAAGGAGGACATGACCTACTATAATAAATGCTTCCATTTACTGTGGTATAAACCATTTTCTAGCCATATCATATAGACATTACCTAAACTATATTATTCTTATGCTACATTGGATTAGGGACTGTCCATGAGCCAGACCCTAGAATTTCCTACTACTATTTAAGCTATTATTTATTTTTAAATGATCTTTCAACATTTCAGCACAATGTACTTCTTACATTTACATTTTTAATTACATGGATTACCTAAATTTTACAGTCATTAAAGAAAAAAGAGCAAATACAATTAAAGCATGCTATAGACTGAATGTTTGTGTCCCTCCCAACATTCGTATGTTGAAATCCTAACCCCCAAGCTGATGGAACCCTTATGAATAGGATTAGTGCTCTCGTAAGAGAGACCCAGAGAGCTCTCTTGCCCCTTCCTCCATGTGAGAACACAGCAAGAAGATGGACATGTAGGAACTAGGGAGTAGGCCCTTCCCAGACGCTGACTATTCCAGGACCTTGATCTTGAACTTCTTGGTCTTCTGAACTGCAAAAAATAAATTTCTGTTGTCTAAACTACCCAGCTTATGGTAATTTGTAATAGCAGCCCAAATGGACTAAAACAAAGCACAAAAAAGAAAATCATCCTAAATCCAACAATATGCACATCATTGTTCATTTAACTTGTTTGTAAGTTTTGATATGATAAATATCATTTTAGTGAGCTTCTTTTATGTATGTATATTTCTTAAGTTATATAAGATAATTTCCTTCCAGTAAGTTTTTAGAATTAATATTTCTGAATCCAAATGATTTTTAAAAATTCCATCTAACTGCTTGAATTAATATAATCTACATTTTAATTCTCTGATATTGTTTCTCTCCTTACTTTTAACCTTATCAGTACAGATAGGATGGTGTGCGGGTGCATGTGTGGGTGTGGGTGTGTGTGTGTGTGTGTACTCACACAGTGATCTTTTTCAGATTTACTCTATTAAGAAATTCTTCTAGTATTTTAATTGGAATTTTATATGATAACTTTATTTTAAACATACAGATTATTTCTATCTAGGAGCATAGTCTCTTTCTTCATTTAACTAAGTTTATTTTATATCCTGCAGTTATTTTAATCTTTATTGCTTTTTATGTTATAAATGATGGTTATTGAGAAGTAATTTTAGGCTTACAGAAGACATTCATGAATAGTAAAGGGTGCTTTTTCCAAAACTATTTTAGAGTAAGTTGCCAACATGATGCCCCATCACCCCAAATACTTTAGTAATTCCTACAAGAAAGGACGTAATCACAATATAGTAAATTACCATGAAAATCAGGAAATTAACTCCTTGGATTTCCACCATGCAATCCAGAGACCCCATTCAAGTCTTGCCAATTGTATCAAATAACGTCTGTTACAAGAAAACGATTCAATCCAGGACAAAGCACTGCATTTAGTGTCTTATTTTTTTTATACTCTTTCAATCTAGAATAATTCCCAAGTTTTTCCTTAACTTGCACTACTTTAATGCTTTTGAACACTATGGATCATTTCATAGAATGTCTGTCCATATGAATTTGTGTTTCTTCATGTTTGCATTGTTTGTGGATCTTTGGCAGGAACATCACAGAAGTGATGTTACCTCCTCTTCATTGCAGCCTATCAAATGTTGTGTAAGTTGTATTGGTCCCATTACTTATGTCCACTGTGATCTCTTGATTAAGGTGTGTCACGTGTTGAATTGCGTGCCGCCAAAAGATACATTGAAGTCTTAACCCTGATACTTGTGAGTGTGGTCACATGCACATACCTTTGGAAATAAAGTCTTTGCAGATGTAATCCAGTTAAGATAAGGTCATGCTGGATTAGAGTGACCTTAAATCCAATAACTGGTGTTCTTTCAAGAAAAGAGAGACATGAAAACACAAACATAAAGGGACGAAGGCAACATGACAAAGGAGCCAAAGACTGGAGTGATGCGTCTGCAAACGAGGGGACCCCAAGGACTGCCCATGGCCACTGGAGGCAAGAAGTGGCAAGGAAGGGTCCTTCCCCGTGCCTTCAGAGGGTTCATGGTCCTGCTGACACCTTAACTTCACACTTCTGGCCTCCAGGGCTGTGAGAGAATAAATCTGTTTCATTTTAAGCCACCAATTTTGTGGTAATCTGTTATGGCACCCTTCAGAAACTAACACAAGGTAGTATCTGCCAGGTTTCCCTATAATAAAGTTACTCTTTTTTCCTTTTTAATAAATAATAATTTTTTTTTTTTTTGGAATGGGAGGTCCTTTGAGACTAGGTAAGAAAGTTTCCTATCAACCTTCACCCATTGGCTTTTAGCATCCATTGATGCTTCTTGGCTTATTTAATTATTACTATTAGGATTGACAAATGATGATGTTTCTAATGACTTCATTCCTCCTACATGTATTTTTTGGTATTCTACTCTAAGGGAGGGATTGTTTTGCTCTAGTGTTTAAAATATATTTTTATACCTGTATAGATTTATTATTCAAGGGGTTATAAGTTCCTATCATTATTTATGTTGATGCTCAAATTGCCCCAGATATGGCCAACAGAACTCTGTCAAGCTGGCTTCATGTCCTTTTGACATATTCCCATAATTTTTTCACACTATAAAGTGTTCAGGTCCACTTTGTGCTTTTCTGCCCTTGCCTCAGCCTTGGATTCAGCCATTTCTCTGAGGAGTCCAGTTCCCTGCTAGCGGAGAACAGTACTTAGCAACCAAGACCTGGGTGCTTGGTGTGCCCATTGCCGTGGAGGTGTGGCTGCGGACAGACTCTCTCACTGAACAGAGTTAGGGAATAGATTTCTACATAAACAAATAAACATACATAAATACAGGCATGCATGCACCGTTGAAATCTATATTTATTTCTACATCTATCAATTTATATACTTATTGAAAAGCATGTACTTATTGAAAACAATGATTCTATACCTCCAATTCCAGTCCAGCACCTGAAGGTTTAGTTTAATTTTCACATTTGTAGCATTTCTTTCCACATTTGTAGCATTTCTCTCTGACATTGGGAGACGTGGCTTTGAACATCCCCAACATACATTCTTATTCATTTATCATCCCTGTATTTAACCAATCTCTGCCACTGTGTACACTCTCCACCCCGTTGCTCCCAAACTTCTCCTGCACCTGTGTGGATGCCCTCCTCAGAAACAGACAGGCTGCCACTCTCACTCTGCATAGATGCCCTCTGCAGGCTCGGAGTCCCGCAGCCCCTCTGAGGGAAGCCATCTTCACTCTGCTGTGGCTCTGACCCCACATGCCAGTCTTCCTGGACTATGTGGACACTGTCCTCACCTGGTCTGCACTCCAGTAGCCTTGCCAGGGCATGCCCACGCCACCTCCTTACTTGGATGCCTTCCTCAGCAACTTTGACTCTGACATATAGTACCATCCTGGAAGGAAGGAAGGAAAGGAGGAAAAAAAGGAGGAAGGATGACAGGCAGGCAGGAATAATATGTTTCATCATTTTTCAATTGCTTTTCTTGGATTTTTACAAGCAAATCATAATATCTGCAAATAGTGATGGATTTTCTATTGGCTTTCTAGTATTTCATAGAATTGTACTTTCAGAGAAATGTTGAATAATGTGACAATAATTTATCTTTTCTTAATTGGAAATGTTTTCAGTGTTTCAATTTGTGTAAATGTGGGCAGTTGATTTGAGATACACTTTTTTATATGTCATATTAGAAATAAATATCAATTCTTGTTTTACTGAGTTTTTATCAAGAATGTTGAATTTTATCAAATACATTTTTGACATATGCTGAGATGATAGTTTGCTTTTCCTCTATGACTTAGTAACATAACCAGTGTTACATTATTAAATGTTTTAATACTGAACTATTCTTACACTTTTAGAGAGGATAGTACTTGTTTATAGCACACCATTCTTTAACTATATGGTTAGACTTAATTTGACTATTTTTCAGTAGTTTGGTGTCACTTATGCTATCTTTTTAATATTTTGTTATCAAGATTATACTATTTTAGGAAATTGAAAAGATTGTTTTTCTAATTTTTTCCTCAAAGGAGTTAAATAGAAATTATTTGATTTGAAGAAACCTGCTTGTAATAGCATTAACATATATGGCCATTTTGAAGGGAAGGAGGTATATCTCTGTGACAACTTTAAACATTTCTTCCATTATTATAAATCTATTCAGACAATCTACTTTTTCCTGATGACATTTTGTTAATGTGCATTTTCCTAGAAAATACTTTGTTTCATTGATATTTACAAATTTACTTTCAAAGAAAGTTGTAATGTTTAAAATCTCTTCTGTATCTGTGGTTATATTCCATTTTAAAACATGTATGGTGAGTCTCTACTTTCTCTTTCTCTTTCTGCCTCTCACATCTCATTCTGACAGTTCTGCTAGAGGTTTGTTTTTTTTTCCAGGAGTTAGCATGGTTTTCTATAAAGGGTCAGGAGTAAATAATAGTCTCTGTGGGCCATACGGTCACTATCAGAACTATTCAACTCTGCTCTTCTAGCATGAAAGCAGCCAGGGACAGGATGTAAATGAGTATGGCTGGGTTCCTATAGAACTTCAATGTAAACACTGAAATGTAAATTTCATATAATTTTCATGTATCATGAAATATTATTCTCCATTTCCCCGCAACTATTAAAAAACCTAAAAACCATTTTAAATTGAGAGTCATACAAAAACAGGTGGAGGGCAGGATTGGGCCCATAGTTCTGTCTGCCAACTCCTAGTCTATGTCATAGATTTGGGCAAAAAACAAAAAAGAAAACAAAGAACGAATCGCTTAAATATGTTTGTCATAGCTACATATAATTCTCTGTTCTCTAAGTTACTTACCATATTAAGAATTTAGTCATCTCTTTAATCTACTTTTATTAAAATTTGTTTTCTAAGATCTTCTTGAACTTAATGTTTGGTTCCTCTTTTATTCTGTTCCATGAATGTTCAAGTATTCAAGAATCTGTATAGTAATATAACACGCAGCCATCTCCTCACTACCTGGCTTAATAAGTAAGAAATTACAAACAGAGAAAAGCAATTCCATGTTTGGCAGCATAGTGGAAGAACCAACTTACATACCCTCTCAATGGAAACATTTTAAAAATCGAAAAAGCCGGATTAGTGTTTTGAAATCTACCACTGAGCTAAATAAGCAGAAGGAATCAACAGAAGGCTGAAAACCATTTACAATCAGGGACCTCAACGAATTTATCAAAAAGTGTCAAAGCAACTTGTGCCCTAAGAGTGCTATCTGCCAATGCTGTGGTCTAGAGCTTCTGTTTTGATGACACAAGAGGCACAGGAAGGAAGAAATCCATCGTGGGCTTCCCAGAGCAGAGCCAGGACCTAGGGGCTACACCTCAGGAGAGGTAATACACCTTAAAATAGCATGACTTGAACTGAGCTCTGTGGCAGAAAAGTAAACTTCCATGAATATTTGTAACCCAGAGGTGAAGCTTACACCCACTTTTGGCCTGAGTTCATACCACTTATGTAGTTGAAAAGCTGAAATTGAGAATTTAATTTAAAGTGGTCTCAGGTTGATAATACTTTCAGGTGATTGGCAAAAAAGCAATAAAAACCTGCTCCAAAACAATGCTACTTCATGTAGGCCTGAAAAAATTTTTGCAAGACACATGGACTCACATTTTAAAACCTCCAAAGGAAATAAGAGAAATAACAGAGCAAAGCACAGCCTGCACATGTTTCAGAGAGGGTAATTATCCAATTTCGAGTAGCAGATAAGTAAGTTTAATCTGTTTTAAGATAAAAAGAGAGGCTTGAAAATACAAAACTGGAGACTGATATTTTAAAATTGACTTTGAAGATTTGAAAAAGAACACAATGTAACAACTAGTAATAAAAATGTGATTGAAAGTTTTTCAAGATTACAGGAGAACAAACTAGACAAAATTAAAGAGAGAATTGAATTCATGAATAGAAGGTAGACTAAAAACATGATCTAAAATGCTGCCCAGAGAGAAACAAAGAAATAAGAACTATGAAAGAGTAGCTAAGAAATCAAATGGCTGATAAGTTTATACATGTACACATATGTGTGTATATATATGTGTGTGTGTTCATGTGTATGATTTTATATATATGTGTATAAATCTGAGCCCTAGAGGGAAAAAATAGATGAGTGGGGATGAGGCAATATTCCAAAATATAATCACTGGGAATTTTACTGAATTGTTGAAAGATACCAAGGCCCAAATCCAGGAAACCCAACAATTCCAAAGCCAATTAAAATACAAAGAAATCTACACGCAGTAATAAAAATTCAGACCAAAGAGAATGACTAGTTAGGGAAGAGAGATCACTTACAAAGACACAGAAATTAGACTGACAGCTGAATTTCTAGCAGTAACAATGGACGCCAGAGAGGAGAGATTATCTTCATTGTGCCAAGAGAAAAACCCAACAAAACAGTCTTTCAAGATTGAAGAGGAAATAAGACAATGATTAGTTCTCTATTTCAGGTAGAAATAGTATCTTGAATGGAAAGTATAAAATGTAAAAAGGAATATGTGTAAAAGTAATGGTAAATCTATTGATATAATTTCATATAGTTTCGTGGCTCCATGCAGTTGAATGCTAAGCTGAAATCTCCATCTTCAAAGGAAAGTTTCTCAGTCTTTTTTAAATTTTAAAATAATTATAATACTTGCTTGTCACACATGGTTTGGAAAAGAGAAAAGTAGAAAAATAAATGTAAAGTACCTGTAATTTATCAGTTGTTAATATTTTGATATATAACTTTTAGTCACATCTATTTATGCCTTTTACTTAATTAGATTAATGCTAATTGTCTGATCCAACATTTTGTTTTGAATCATGACCATAAAATGAGGCTTTCTCCATGTCATCAAATATTCTTCAGAAACATCCCTTTATAGTGCTACTTAATATTCAATGCTTTGAATGTATCATAATGTAGCTGAAACCAGCTAGATGCCCACCAATCCCAGTTCCTCTTCCTGGGCACACAGATTGTTTCTCTCAGCCTTTCTGGCATTAGTTTTGAGCCAATAACTGCACTCTGGCCAGTGAAATATGTGCAGCACTGAAATGTACTATTTCCAGGGTAAGCCCTAAAATGCCTCATAGGGTCCCCCTCTAGCTGAAAGCCAGGGACCAGCGGAGGACTCTGATGAAGCTCTCATGGCTAGCCCTGCATCAGGGTCTGAAATTCCACCTGGCAGTGTCGATTTAGAAGTAGAGAGCTGGGTCCAAAGGGTGCAAGAATGAGGTTATAGAAGATAACATAAAGGGAATGTCATTGGGGAAAACAACGAGAATTAAAATGTTTTCTATTGTCAATTAATTTCAGGTGAGAAATCCCGTTTTAGACAACTTCTGTGAACAGCTCTCATTTACTCATAGTTGTGGTAATGGTCCCTTTGTTTCCTGGGCATGCATAGCAGACATTTAGAAAAATGTCCATTTGGCTTTCTTCGTATGTGACTTGTCATTTCTTATTCTTTGCTGTTTGATTAACTTAAAATGTATTTTTTTAAAATCTGGGAATTAGTTATACATTACATGTTTGTTACAATTATTTCTATTTTATTAATAGCTTTTATAATTTATGATGTTTTGATGCAGGCACCTTTAACTTTTCAAATTTTATAAAGTCAAACCTATTGTTTTTGTTGTTTATAATTTCTTCCATTGATTTTATCTTAGAACCTTAGTCCTGCCAGAACAAACATACTATTTTTCTAGGCTGGCTTTAAGTTCAACATTAAATTTTTACTTTTTAATTTGTCTGAAATTTATTGTGTTATATTTACAAGTTAGGAATGCATGTAAATTATTGTTTAAAATTTTTTTTAAAAAAGATTGTACCGTATATTGTCTGCTTATTGAGCAAGTACTCTGTGCTTTACATGCACTGCTTCCTCCTTGCAGGAATCCAGTGAAGTAATGCAGCTATTAGCACCCCATTTTAGAGATAGGGGAAGGGGGCTGTGGCACTGACACATACTTCATGTACAATGACAGGGCCTGGAAGTTGGGAAGCCAGGCTCTGAGCTCATGTGCGACTGCACACCCCACAGCCTGCGCTGCACTGCAGTGTCAGCATGCAGGGCTGCAGCTGGTCCCTGTGGAATCAAGGTGAAGCTTTCTACACTACACACAGATTCTTATATGAGTTGGGATCTGTTCACGGGATGTCAGTTCTGTCCCATTTATTTCTGGGACTTGCGCATTATTATCTCATTATTAAGAGCTAGTAATTCTTATAAAAACCATATTAGGCCAGATGTGGTGGCCTAATATGTTTTTTTAAATTATACCCTATTGATATTTTCTTTAGGAATTCATGCTTAGAACATGTCTAGTCTTGATTCTGTTTGTTTAGTACTTAATTGCACACTTGTCTTAGTTCCTGTACTAGACTGCAACCTTTTTAAAGCATGCGAGATTTATCTGTAGTACCAGGCACTGTGATTTCTCATGGTTATTTAATAAATCATTGTCTGATTAAGTATTTTAAAATGAAATACGTTGATTCAATTTAGCTTAACAAACATAGTATTATAGTACCTACTATGTGCCAGACTTTATTCTAGTGCACACAATAACTTGGAAAGGTAGAATCAATTACTGCCCCATTCTAGAGATAAGGAAGCTGAATTACAGCAAGCAAGAAAGTAAGTAAGCTGAGTTAGTTACATTACCACCAGTAAGTGACGGTCAGAACTCAAGCTTGGGCTTGCTGGTGTGCATGCTCGATGTTCACTGTGCTGTGTGCCTGTCTGCTGATGGGAGCATTAAGTGATGAAAGATGGGTGGCTTTTGACATTCTTGCAGAGGACAGGGAGTTCCCTCAGCCTAGGAGGGGCTGGTAAAATACAGGTAGGCTGTAAAAGCACTTTGGGCCAAAGAACCAGCTTCCCTAATGTGGGAAAAGCAGAAACATGCCATTTGTGGAAATCAGCCAGATGTCAGTGAAAGGTGTCTGTTGAGAAATCAAATAACCGTAGGGGAAAATATGTTACCAACAAGTCATTGTTATTTTTAAAAATAATTTTTGATCGCTACTTTTTCTTTATCAAATCTAAGCAATTGAAAATTCCCCTTTCCCCTAGCATTGCACTATTTCTTTTTTTATATGCATGATGTTAAAACAAAATGACGCCAAGCAGCTGCCGAACTTGCTTGTTAAGTTTGGCTTGCATTTTCCAGGCAGGGGTTAAGTTGGGGAAATTAGGTTGTCCTCATTTTTTCTTCCAGAAAGACATCATGGTAGATTATCTGGCTGCCACCACTCATCCCATGCAGCTGCTCCCCTGTTCTGTTTGTCCTAAGCTCCCTCGAACTCTGCGGAAGTCAGATGGGACGCAGAACATACTGGGAGGCAGGCTGGCTTAACAATAATAAGGAGGCAGACTGAGCGTGCGGGGAAGAGGCAGGCAGAACTGGCGCTGCAAGTCCAGCTTCGACAAACTATTTTCTATCTGATGTGCTAACACATTGTTGGAGCTTGTCTCCCTTAATTCAAAAAAAAAAAAAAAAAAAAAAGAGAGAAGCTCTTTAATCTGAGCCTCAAAATTGTCCCTGAAACCCCTTTACTTTTCAGTGTTTGACCTTACTAAAGAGGGACTATAACCACTCCATTTTTAAAAGAAGGAAGTCAGAGATATGTCAGAGAGAGAGAAAATGAAATTTTGCATCAGGCGAAATTTCTGTACTGATATTTCAGAAGGCTTCATAATTCTGTGGCTGTATACAAATGATCCATTTTGTTAATCTGAATTTCGAGGGTCATTAAAATTTTTTTTCTCTCCTCCGGAGTAGTTTATTACTTAGAGAGAGAGGGAAAAAAAGCCAGTTTAAAACCAGGTAAGGGAAGAAAGCTGACAAAAACATAAATTAGAGGAAGAACTTAATTTAAAAAGTGTCAAAAAGGATAGATAGTCTTAGTTCAATAATAAAGCCTGGTTCAAGAGCCTTCTATCTTTAAATAAAGCGTTCAAGCACTCTATTACCTGTATACAACCAATCTTTGATTTCCAATCTAAGTCTATTTTTGCTTCTCGTGATTAGCATACAAATGTGAAAAAAAGAAAAAAAGTGGTTACACGCGTGACGATTAGGACATGCCTTTGCTTTAATGTCACTGGTTTGTCAGGCTGGAGGTGATGAAATGAATTGCTGCCTGGCAGACTCCTTAGAGGTAAATCTTGTCCGAAAATGACTCCTATCCATCTCCTTTTATTTTCATTCTAAGTTCATCATACAAACGGCAAGCATATAAGCATATATTTGTTTTAAGAGATAAAGCACAGTAGCATATAGCAACTTACAAATGTATGTGAGAAGGCGGTAAGCATGGCTCCTGCAGCAATATTGTCCTCTCCACAGAGTAGCCATGAGTCCAGAGAGTTAGCCTAAATGTGGGGGCTCTACCCTGCCAAGAATCACATGTTCCATATAAGAACTGAGAGGATGAAGTATAGAGACAAATCTTATGGTGCTCCTGACTCAGTGCCCAGGAAGAACTGAGACTGCAGGAATCTGCTTTAGTTTTCGCTCTAGGCATACGTTGAAAAGCACCACCTGTCTTATTTACTTTTGTATGAGCAGGGTGTAAGCCTGCCAAGGCTAAAATGCAAAACTCTCTAATAATATTGTCAGGGAGGGACAGATGCCAGATCCCTGCCTACCAGTTTCTTCTGAGCCTTCTCCAGAGTCTTCCCCGAAGCCTTGGTCCCTGGTCAGGAGGGGCCCTGACTTGCTGGGGGTGTGCTAGAACGGCAAGTTCCTGGGGGTCTTGGTCCCCACGGGAGGGGCCTCATAGGGATGGAGGGGAACCCACAGCATCCTGCTGACTGATGGCCCCATTTACATTCAAGGCAGTTATTATGCATGAAACCACTCAAGCATCATTTGTTTCAGGGAGTTCAACCAGTCAATTTTTCAGTTCCTTTCTGGTTCAGGGTCAGAAGCGAATGACGGATCTCAGGTTGGCTTCATTTTGGGCCAGTGATACTTCCCACCTTATTCAGAGCAAATTTGTTTAAAGACTCTTCCACTTATGATATGTGGTAACGTCCTTTCCTTGTGCCTCACAGAGGCCCTGGAGAAGCTCTGGTGGGACTGGAGCCCCATTAGCACTGCACTAAAATTCACCTAAACATATAAACTGTGCCCTGGACTCACTGGTCGCTTGAAGTCATACACCTGTGAGCCTTGTGCAGTGAGGAGAGTGTGTGCAAAAGCACATGGAAAAGTGGGCTATGGGCCACTGCGTGGAACTCCGAGTCAGCTGTGAAAGTCACTTGAATCTGAACTTAAAGGAAATCATCTTTCTCCACTTTGAGATGAGGCTTCAGATTCAATTCTAGGACAAGAAATTATTGATATAATCTTGGAGCTCCACTCAGAAGTTTACTAACATTTGTGTAGTGTGTTACAGTTCAAAAATGACATATTGTGTATAAATAATATCCTATTTAATCTGCATGATAATCATAGGAGGAAGGCATTACTCCCACTTATCAATGAGGAAACTGAATCACCAACAAGCTCAATCAAATTTCACAGACAAAAGAGAGAAAGTAAAAGCAACAAATATAACAAAAGCATAAAAAAATTATAGGTCGTACAAAGAACTCCCGCAAGAACCATGCTCTGGATGTAAGAAATGAGAGAGCCAAGCGTTGTGGCAAATGTCATGTTGGCCACTGACCCGAGACACAGAAACACTGGGGCAAAGCATTCTCCTTTCACTTTTATTTTGGAGTGCAGAGCAGAAGAAAGCTGTTTCAACACTAAGCAGATAGGAAAAAATGCACTTACCACTAAGCACGTGCTCCCTAAGTTACCCGTCACATTGGCACATGCGCTGTACACATGAAATCACCCAGCCTTTCCCTCTTCCCTACAGATCAGTCATGGTGGCCATCTCTGGTTCATGCAGCAGAGTCAGGGCTTTCCTGTCCTGCACAGCCTGGCCCTGCAGAACAGAGCAGCCAGTGCTGCCTCCTGACCCTCCACTGCATTGTTTCTGCTCTCCCTTGCCACCTTTGGTAATTCTCTAATGAAGCAGAAAGTGAGATGAAAAATTAAAACACTTCCTGTGTCATGTTGGAGAATGCTACTTCTCACAAGTGGCAAAACCACATTTTAGGGGTATGTATGTGGACACATAAATATCTACACACAAGGAATTCAAGGTCCAGAGGGAAAGCACATAATTCTCATGATTGATTAATTGCCAAACCTGTATAGACAGAGTTGAGGCCATCCTAGAATGATATATAATTTGATGAGTTCTGGGTGCCTATTTGTTCATAGGAAAGAGGCCAGAATAACTTCATTATACACAGATCCCATATCTGAGGTTTCCCTTCTTTATTGGAAGGGAGGAGACCGAATTGATTGACAGGCCAATTTCTAAACACTAGTGTCTCAGTATTACAAAACCAAGGCTTTGTGTGTGTTTGCTTGTGGAATGAGGTTTTGTAGATGAGTCCCATCATTTAAAAACACTCAATTGTAAATCTGAATAAAAGTAAAAAACAATTAAACTCAATAGACACACATTGGAGTTAAATGGCTTCCTCGGTATTCCCAGTGATCGCTGACAGGAATGCTGAGCCAAGACTGCTCCCCATAGGAGAGTGTGTCAGTAGCTTATTCATTTTATGTTAATAACACGTCAGAGTCCAGAGTGTAAAGATTCTGTTCGATAGACACACACCTGAGGCTGCTTAAGGCATTAGGTACATATACTTGTAAGAAATAATATCTTCTAGTATCATCACATCTCCTAGCAGATAGTTCATGCACACATAATATATTTAATCAAGCATTTCTGTCACTGATACACACACACAGGCACACACATGCATGCACAAAATGTAACCAGTTCTGTTTGTCTTCCCACTGTCATATGATGTGGTACCATCTGGCATCCAAGCAGCAGTACCTCTGACATCAGTGCATTTCTGTGTGTAAGTAAAGTGACACTGCATTATTAAAGCATTTAAATAGGTAATTCTTAAGTACTGTGCAGAAATAAATGTTTTTTCAACATTAATGCATGGAGCCCCAGAAGTGGTATCAGTGAGCATATGTCTGCTTTGCAAGTTAAATATATTTTCTCAAAGAACAGTTAATATTTACTTTGGAGATTTTCAGTAAATAAAAGTTGTTTATGGTGGGGTGTGGTGGCTCACATCTGTAATCCTAGCACTTTGGGAGGTTGAGGTAGGCAGACATCTTGAATCCAGGAGTTCGAGACCAGCCTTGGCAACATGGTGAAACATCATCTGTACAAAAATATAAAAATTAGCTGGGTGTGGTGATGCGCACCTGTGGTCTCAGCTAACTCGAGAGACTGAGGTGGGAGGATCACTTGAGCCAAGGAGGTCGAGGCTGCAGTGAGCCATGTTCTTGCCACGGCACTCCAGCCTGGGTAACAAAGTGAGATCCTGTCTCCATAAAAACAAACAAACAAACAAAAGCAAAAAAAACCCCACAAAACTTGTTAATGTACATTTTCTTCCATCCATTATATGAATATTATGTAAAATAATGGAAATCACATCTATGAATGAAACTGAAAAGTGAGAATTTGAAGGATACAATATAATAAAGGTTTTTTTTCTAAATCAAAAGAAGATATAGAAATACATATATGTTTTAACGAGCAGTTGTAGTTCTTTAAAGTGGATGAATTTATCTAGAGTATAATTTATGTAAAGCACTCATCAAGTGCATCATTAAATTGGTTCTGCAAAAGAGAAAGACTGCAAGATTAATTTAATATTCAACTTAACAATTTCCAACAATGTCAAACTTTTTTGGTAAGTGGTTAAGCTAAAGGTGGTGGTAGGTCCATTTCACTTTTTCAAAGCAAATAACAACCTTAACAAGCAGTCAGCATCTCCACACACTGATAGGGTTTGCCCTGTGTGCCAGTGCCTTGCCAGCCACCGTGGGCATCGTGTGGGTGCAACTAAGAAACAGCCTGTGTGACCTGCCTATGGTGGGGAAGAAAAGGCGTTGGTTGAAAAATGGGAGCTTAACTAGCAGATATTTGGTGACACCTACTAGGTAGGGTTGGGGCAGTGAAAAAGACTGATGGAACCTTTGTTCTTCTGCAGCTCATATTGTGGTGGGAAAAGAGATTCCTCCATAACCTGATAGTATCAGGCAGTGATGGATGCTATGCTGAACTCAATGGGGCGCCCTGATGGACAGAGACAGTGACGTGGGGTGACTGCGGGGTGATGTTCTGAACTGGCACTCCACAAGGAGATGCTGTTTAAGCTAGTGATGGACAGACACCAGCAACTGACCACCAGGAGATCTGCAACACAGTGTTCACAAGGCGAACGATTGGTACGAAGCCCTAAGGCGAAAACAAGGTGGTGGAGAGTACAAACAAGGTGGTAATGAGGAAGTCAGGGAGGAAAGCACAGGAGTCCACGAGGTTCTCTATCAGGAAAACCAGACCTGACCTCATCTGGTTGGTGAGGAGAGGATGGGAGAGTGGCGGTCAGGGCTGGTGAAGAAAGGCTTCCCTGAGCGGATTCTGTGGGCTAAAAGGAGACAACTGGATGCGCAGGGTTCAGAAGGGTCTTCCACACCTTATGCTTGGTCCTAGAGACACACTCAGAAGTAAGACTCAACATCCCTGCCTCTTACACAGAACTCTGTGTCAGAGAACTTCCTCTCTACTGAGGAATACTTGCCTCTGTTGATGCATACTTGCCTCAATACAGAGGAAGTTCTACTGATGAACCTCCCTCTTTCTAATATCAAATGGGACAAGTATGCATCAACCTTTTTTGGTTTCTCCATCCTTTGTGCTTTAAAGATAATTTTGAAAGCATTATTTATTGATACATAAGCATTCCATCATCTCAAGCTCTTACTCATTAAGCGTCTTCATCTCTGAGCAGGTCTGAAGTGTAGCATTTCCCTTTGCGGGAACACAATGTGTTCACTGAAAATCTATCAGGAGAGTGAGATGTCTCCAAATCCTGTCATATGCCCAGCCCACCAAGGAGCTAAGGATGCTTATCAAGGAGAGATAAGGTCAGGTGGGAGCCTTCAGTGAACTGGGTGTCAGCAAGATAAAGGGTGGTCACATGAAGGAGGAGTGGATTTGCGGTTGGGGCTGGGCTAAGGGAAAGGCAGTGAGAGATCAAAGCTGCCGGAGACAGATGGTCTCCATGTGAGGAGGGACATGCCCCCACTGGAGTTGTACCCGGTGTATCATAAGAGTTCGATGCACCTGAAGATGCTGCCTTAAGACCTGTGTTCCAATCCTTACTCCACCTTTAACTGACTCCATGATCTCAGGCCAGTCACTTTGTTTCTCTGAACTATCATTTCCCAGTCTATTAAAAAAAAAGGGTATAATCACCCCCATCTCTAACCAGGGGTAAAAGGCAAGGCTTGCCAAAGAACCTAGCACCCAGTTGCAACCCTGTAGATGTGAGTATCTACCTTTCCAACAATGCAATATGCTCCATGTGGCTCCCGCTTCCCACCACTGGGATGGACGTCAAAGAGAAGCTGATGAGTGCCTGCAATGTGGAGGGTGAGAGAGTGAATTTGACAGAAGGTGATCATCAGTTACTTCAACATTGTGAGCAGCTCACCCCAGTGGTTTATTTTCCTGGAGAAAAAAGTGAATGACATCGACTGGAGGAGCCCAGAGTAGCAGGCCTGCTAGCAGTATGGTGGTCAATATCAAAATCCTCATGACACTGGGGTGTTATGGGCAAAACTTCCTGCTTCCTGAAGTCTTCTTAGTTCATATCATCATTAAGCTACAATGGAAAGACCTAGGTTGTTGTCGTTGGTTTCTTTCTGTTTGTTTGTTTGTTTGTTTGTTTGTTTTTTGAGACAGGGTCCTGATCTGTCCCCGAGGCTGGAGTGCAGTGGTGCGATCACTGAAGCCTTAACTTCCTGGGCTCAGGTGATTCTCCTGCCTCAGCCTCCCAAGTAGCTGGGACATTAGGCATGTACCACCACCCCTGACTAATATTTGGTAATTTTTGTGGACACAGGGTTTTACTGTGTTGCCTAGGCTGGTCTCCCACTGCCTTGGCCTCCCAAATTGCTGGGATTATAGGCATGACCCACTGTGCCTGGCCTAAGACCCAGGCTTTAACGTAAGCTTTCTTGAAAAATTCAACCCTATTTTTACCATCTGTAGAGGGGTAGCATCTAAGATGCTTTCTGACCTACAGGGGCTGGAATTCTTTGATTCAGAGGAAAGGTTGTTTGCTACAGCTCAGTTACCTTACATTGCAGTTACAGGTGCAGATGGAGAGTTCCTGAACTCTGGTGGTCATGTAGGAAAATGGAGAAAGGTTCCAGGACCTTGCACACATGCCATGAATCTCCAGGTGCCCAAGGAGGCAGAGCTAGTGGTGGAGTCAGCAAAGCCCATACTGCCAAGATTTCTCACCTTCCCTCTTCTCCTTGACGCTGTTATCAGAATTCCATCCTGTACTCAGAATCTGCTCTAGCCAATATTTTTGATGACTTTTTTTGATGTTTGTGGGCCAATAACCACAATCTTTATCCTCCTAAAGTTTTCTGGTGATAATAACACTCTTTTTTTTTTTTTTTTTTTTTTGAGACTGCTTCTCACTTTGTCACCCAGACTGTAGTGCAGTGACGTGATCTTGGCTCACTGCAACGAGATCTGCAACACAGTGTTCACAAGGCGAACGAT
>NW_012104898.1:1195556-1200685 GCF_000951045.1 Mandrillus leucophaeus | reverse complement strand
ACTGTAGTGCAGTGACGTGATCTTGGCTCACTGCAACCTCTGCGTCCCAGGTTCAAGTGATTCTCCTGCCTCAGCCTCCCAAGTAGCTGAGATTATAAGCATGCGCCACCACGCCCAGCTAATTTTTGTATTTTTAGTAGAGATGAGTTTCACCCTATTGGCCAGGTTGGTCTTGAACTCCTGACCTCAGGTGATCCACTGGCCTCTGCCTCTCAAAGTGCTGGGATTATAGGCATGAGCCACCACGCCTGGCCTATTAATACTCTTAATAGGCAACACTGAATGATTACCTGAATTTCTTATTGTTTTAAAGGCATTTTCTCATTATACTTTCTCATCTTGGCCTGATCTTGTTCCTTTCCTTCCTCATGCCCTTCTTCTGAGTCTAATTTGCAGATTTTCTGAATCTGTGTGAGGATGCAACGCTCCCACCCAGCACATCACAGTGGAAGTGAGTGACTTCTGCTGCTACTCAGGGTAATACCAAGGGATGAACTGGTTGTCCCATGGAAGGGACTTTTGAAACACTGCTAGCAGTACTGAATCAGGCATAGGGCCGGGTGATGAAGTCAGCATTTAGCTTCAGTTCTGTTTATGTTTGAGGTAGATTTCTCTCAAATTAGTTGGAGAAAGAAAGTTTTTCACAGGATGCACATAACATGCTTCAGTTTATGGTTGTGACTGATATTTCCTGAGCCTCTGAGCCCTTTGCATGGGAAAACTGCTCAAATCTGCTTCAGTCAGTCTTAGAGCTTTCAGCTTGGTCCCTGGGTCTTTTGTTTGAAGCCCTCGGAAGCTGAATTGACTCCTGTAAAATTAGTGTAAATTAAGATGTAATAGGTGGGAATCTCAACCCACTAGCTCAGATATGTAACATCATTTTAAAAAATGCCTCTTAGTTTTTAGTTCAGAGCGTCCATTGTGCTGGGTGAGCAGAAAAACTTAACTTCAGTTCTGCCTGAAGTTGCCTGTCCACCTTTGTATACGCAGTGCCAAAGTTTGGAGGTTACTCGGTTGTTAGTGCACGCGGTTTACTCTCTGCATAGCCTTGAGGCAGGGCAGCTCCCTTCTCCTTCATGGCCACCAGTATCTTCCCTTCTCTCTACTTGTTCTGGGAGAATTTCTATTAAGGATTTGTTTCAGATGTTGCTCTGTGTCTGAAAACCCCCTCAACTGGACTAAGCTTTTAAATTCTATATTTCTTTGCTTGTTTATTGGTTTTCAAAATAAAAGCGCTAGGAAGACTTGGAGGCTCCCCTACCTCCTCTTTGAGACAAAGAACACACAGACATCATCTTCTTGAATGTAATAAAACACAAAGAGAAAAAGAAACTGGTTAATATAGCAGAAAAATTACCCAGATAATTTTACCATAATCTAAGCATACTATGTAATGCTTTAAAAAATGTTCAGCAACGCTTGCAAAACCTTTGGTATTATGGATAGATTCTATGTACATAGAAATTTGGGGATGACCATCATTTTGAATTTCTTCTAATTTATCTGGACCTTCATATACACTGCTATTAATGTTTAAAAGGCTTACTGAAATTCTAGATTTTTTGGAAAAGTATTTGTATAAAAAATTAGTAACGTATTTCAGCCTTGGATATTGTAGATTTTTGCTCAGTTTTTTTTTTTTTTTCTTTAGACCACTGGTTTTCAAACTTGAGCATGCCTGTATCACACTTAACCAGAATCAAGCCCTGGTGGATTGGTTAAACCACAGACTTCCAAGCCACAGCCCGAGTTTCTGATTCAGGAGGTCTGGGGTGGGGTTTAAGAATCTGCACTTCTAACAAGTTTCTAGGTGATGCTGGCCTGGAGACCATGCTTTGAGAACCAAAGACTTGATTATCTAGTAGCCAGATACCATTGCTGTGAAGCAGTATGGCTTGGTGCAATGAGCAGGAATTGTTGAGTCAGACATAACTGGTTTCAAACGTGAGGAAAACCCCAAATGCTTGACCACGCATAATCAGTACAAAATGGAGGTGACCCATATTTCTGCACCTATATGTATATCCTAGCTACTGGCCAGCTCTCACAACTTTTTGTCATCTTTATAGCCTGTTAAGTTAAAAGAACTTGCAATAAAGAAGAGCTGATCATAATGATGGTAAGAATATTTTTTACTTATGTGAAGATCACAGACAGCTTGAAAAGCATCATGCATGAAGAGGTAATGTAGCATAAGACAGTTATAGAATTTGGGTCCGATACCTGCATTTGAAGCTCTACTCTGCTGTTTTCCACACAATGATGTGACTTTAGGCAATGCAGTTAATCTCTTCAATGCTGTTACTTCTTACATGTAAAACGGAAAAAAAGTAATGCCAGCTTCGTACTGTGCCCAATGCACAACACAACGTTACTTCCTTTTAAAGCTCACCCTCTTCCATTTTTGAGTGTGGACATTTGCAAACTGACCAAAACTAAACTTCATGTGAAGGAATATTCACTGATATATGGTCCTCTAAATTCCTGGAGAACAACTTTGATTTCAGTTAATTATTCTAGGCAGCCAAACGAACTTAATAGGAAAGAAAGGCAAAAACAAACTCCTTTTGGCAAGGATATAGCAGAAAGATTTTTTAAAAATCTTGTCTGGCAAAAAAATAAATGTCTGGAATCATCAAGCAGTGGTAGTAGCAGCAGTAGCAGCGGGTGTTGTAGTGAATAAAAGACTAAGAGGCTTGACCAGATGGTTTAGGGTGAAGTGTGTAAGTTTAACACTGTCCTGGCTCCAGGAGAAGTAGAGAACTATAAGGCAAAGAGAAGTAACCTCAAAAGTGGTATTTTGATTTGTCAATGCACCTAATTCAGGAGAGACATGCTTCTCTTGGGAAAGAGCCACTGAAGACTACTAGAAAAATGTCACAGAAATTGGATATATTCCAAGGAAGTTGAAGGCCTTGATAGCATTTCTCGGCATCAGCAGGGGGCCCATCATTTCAGGTCACAGCCTTGAGTCCCTCTGGGGACTCAATGTGGTTTCAAATTCTAGCCTTGATCCCCAGGCTCTTGGATTGAAAGCTTTGTGTGTTTCTTGTCATTGGCAGCCACCTTTTTCTTGGACTCAGAAGCACCTTTTGCTCCCCACGCAACGCTAATGGCGACCACTCTGGGTCAGAGTCTGGCATCTGACTTCTTGTGTTAGGAGGAGAGGTTGGGCACAAATGACAAAGCAGATAAAGAAAACACAAGGCAATTCTATTGTTGAGGTATAGACAGTTTTCTCAGCAACAAAGTTAGCAACAGGTGTTGGATATAGGGAACAAGTAGTTCCATAGTGATTACATGTAAGGAATTATATTTTTAGTCTTTATTTTTTAAGAGTAAAAATCAGACTGTGTAAGGGGAATGGTCCAATATCATTGGTTTTAGTTTGGACCAGAATCAAGCATTATGGCAATGATGAATATGAGGATAAATGTTTATTTTTCTCATGTAATGGATACCAAATCCCGAGAGTCTTGGAACTGAAAAGGGTCTTAGAAGCCACCCATCCAGCTTTAGTCCTTGTGGAAGATCTCAGAAGCATCCCACAGACAGCCATCCAGTCTCTCCCCACACCTTCCAGTGATAAGTTAGCACATTCCATTTTGAACAGCTCTTATTGTTAGGAATGTTCTTCCTTATGTTTGTTCAACATTTCCTCTCTCTTGCCTGTGTCTTTTGTCTTAATTTTGCCTTCTGACATGAGACAGAATTACAGGAGGGAAATAAATCCTTAAAGGTATGATAACCAATTTTCCTAAAAAAAATTGTGATGAGAATGAGCCAATGCATAATTAAACTACATTTGATTTTTTTGGGGGGAGGGTTATATTTCTCCTTCACTCCAGTTCCCCTGAGGGTCTTCACGTTCCCTAGTCCATTTCAATTTCCCGTTCCTTCTCAGTTCTCAAAGCTCCGGAATTGTCTGGGACTCATGGTTCATCATCAGTAATGCTTTCTGTAACCTGGACTTCTTGAACTTGCTCTTCTAACCAAAACCTGGTGCTCCCAGAGGACACTGCCTCCCCTTGAGTGTGATGCTTTTCCTCTCTCAGGTCCACCCCAGTGAGACATGTGTCCTCCTGGCTTCCTGTCACTGCTTCTAGACCATCCTGGTTCCTCCCTGCACAGCCATGCCCTGTGTTCTCTCATAGGGATGGTCACTTGGAGACACATTGGTCATTCCCCTCATTTCCCTGAGCTCTGGGCTTACACTCTGGGTGATATTTTCTGGGCGATTTCAACATCCACATAGAAGCTGTGTCAGAGATGATTCTTTCCAAGACCTAGCCCTTCAATTACTTGTATCCCTCCTCATGCTCAAGGGTCTGCCACTGGCTTCCTTACCTCTCTTTAAGAAATACCTTTTGAGAAGACATTTATGCAGCCAACAGACACATGAAAAAATGCTCATCATCACTAGCCATCAGAGAGATGCAAATCAAAACCACAATGTGATACCATCTCACACCAGTTAGAATGGTGATCATTAAAAAGTCAGGAAACAGTAAGTGCTAGAGAGGATATGGAGAAATAGGAACATTTTTACACTGTTGGTGGGACTGTAAATTCGTTCAACCATTGTGGAAGACAGTGTGGCAATTCCTCAAGGATCTAGAACTAGAAATACTGCTTCCTGTGTCCAAGTGTTCTCATTGTTCAATTCCCACCTATGAGTGAGAACGTGTGGTGTTTGGTTTTCTGTTCTTGTGATAGTTTTCTGAGAATGATGGTTTCCAGCTGCATCCATGTCCCTACAAAGGACATGAACTCATCGTTTCTTATGGCTGCACAGTATTCCATGGTGTATATGTGCCTTCTGACGTGAGATAGAATATAAAAGGGAAATAAATCCTTAAAGGTATGATAACCAATTTTGAACAGCTCTTATTGTTAGGAATGTTCTTCCTTATGGTTGTTCAACATTTCCTCCCTCTTGCCTGTGTCTTTTGTCTTAATTGTGCCTTCTGACATGAGACAGAATATAGAAGGGAAATAAATCCTTAAAAGTATGATAACCAATTAGCCATCCCATTACTGAGTATATACCCAAAGGATTATAAATCATGCTGCTATAAAGACACATGCACACGTATGTTTATTGCAGCACTATTCACAATAGCAAAGAC
>NW_012104898.1:1191713-1195311 GCF_000951045.1 Mandrillus leucophaeus | reverse complement strand
ACGAGTTAATGGGTGCAGCACAGCAATATGTATACATATGTAACAAACCTGCACGTTGTGCACATGTACCCTAGAACTTAAAGTATAATAAAAAATTAAATAAAAAAAAAAGAAATCACTTTTGAGTACACTGCCTTCCCTCGTCCAGGCAGTTCCTCTGATATTCTAACTGTAACATCCTTTGAACACAGCAGGGCCTAAGGCCCACAATTCCATAATCAGCCTTAAAATCACCTCCATGCACACCACCTTGGCTCTGCCTCTCACTTGCTTCATCTTACTGTCTTGACAAAATTCCAGTCTTGGTGAAATCCTATTTTTGCCTCCTTGCATGTGTACCAGGGTGGGTTAAATGCTTCAGGAAAAATCAACCAAGCTGACGGATCCCATTGTAAAATCAGCCCCAATTCCACGTGGCCATCACTATGGATTTGCCGTGTGCATTCACGACAAAAGTTTCTACTCTTGTAGAAGACTATTTCATATCTTTTCTTGTCTTCTCAAACCTCCCACGCTTCCTCCTCCATATTCACTCTCAGTTGATGAAATTTTACCAAGGAAATTGCAGATTCAGAAGAGAACTTCTGCAAGTTCCTATCTAACCGCCTCCCAGGGATGTGACATGCAGTTCACTTTCCTGCCAGAACTGTCAGTGCTCCTCTCAAAGGTCACTGCTCCATGCAAAGAAACTGCCCCTGTGAAAGCCAACAGTGCCTTTAACACATGACTTCCAGCAGCTGAGTCTCAATCTCGGTCTTCCTGTACTTGGCCTCTCAGCAAGATTTGACATGATGACTCTCCTTTTCCTGAACCTCCATCACTACCATTGACTTCTGGAAGTGTCTTTCTTTTTTTTAACTGGGCTTTCAGTTCACTGCCATCTCCTCATTTTCTTTCTGTCTCACTTGCTCTTCCTTCCTTCTCAACTGTCTTTGCTCATTCTTTGTCAGTTACCAGACTGTGGAGTGACCTGGGTCACACCTGAGTTATCTCATAAGCAGTCTTGCAACTTTGGACACAATCACTGTGCTGCCAATGCTCGCCTTTCCCTGATCTCTAAACTCGTTACCAAACCTTCTCAGCATCTCCATCTCAATGTCTGACAGTCACCTCCATCATGGTGGGTTAGGCACGAGTGCCTTATCTTTGCCTTAGCTCAGGTCTCTCCTAGTTTATTTCCATCCACTGTCAAGCCCAAAACTTCGGAGCCATCTTTGACTTCTCTCTTTCTCACCCGTTCCATATCTAATCCATCAGCAAGTCATCAGTTCTAACCAAAATACATCCAGAATGCGAACACTTCTCCTGGGCTCAGTCCTCAGTGCCCTGATCCATCCTTGATCATCTCTAGCCTGGATTGTAGCCCCTTAGCTGGTGTTCCTGCTTCCACTCTTGCTTTCTTATGTACTATTCATGGCACAGTAGCCAGAGTACCTCTTTAAAAGCGCACGTCACATATGCCACCCTTCTGCCCAAACCCCTCCGTTCTCTTGGATGAGAAAGCCAATTCCTTACTATCCAAGGTCTTGCATCCTCCTCCTTACTCCCGAAGGCACTGGGCACCAAACTGTCTCAGGGCCTCTTCCCTTGCTCTTCCTTGTCTAAGTGGCAGGTGCTGTAAGAGCCCCACCCTTCCCCGTGACACACCCCAGCGGCACTGCGGCTCTGGAGGATGGTTCTCGTACTGGCCAAGGGGTTCATACCTCGAGCACCTAAGCTTCTCTGCCTGTGGACTATTTTCTGAGATTGTGCTCAGCCTACACAAGGTAGACCAGGGGTGCCAGGGAGGTCCCCACATCCAGTAATGGAGGGTGGCACCTACCCAGCTTCCTCACCCCTGGTGGGGCCATCCTCAGTGTGTTTCTCACAGGCCCTCAGAGGTCCCCAGTGACTTGAACCTCCCATGGCCCACAGTGGTCAGCCACCCATCGGCATACACTTAATTTTTCTGTGTCAGCTGTTACATGATTAGAATTTTTAATGCTGAATCAACCTTTACTTACTGAAATTAACTAGCCCAATTTTGTCACAATGGATTATCGTTTTGGTACGTTATTAGATGGGTTTAATAATATTTTGTTCAGGATTTTTGTCTGTGTTCACAGGTAAGATTATCCTGGAATTTCCTTCTCTTGGGTTTTTTCTTCTTTTTTTCCCCCTGGTTTTGGAATTATTCTACTTTACTTCATAAAATGAATTGAAGGGTATGTGTCCCCTTTGTGTCTCCTTTCTGTACGAGTTGCATGTTATTAGAATCATATCTTTGTTAATGTTCTGGAAAAAGAAGTTCCAGAAAGCTTAGCTTTTTTATTTTATTTTTATTTCAATAGGTTTTGGGGGAACAGGTGGTGTTTGGTTACACGAATAAGTTCTTTAGTGGTCATTTCTGAGATTTTGGTGCACCCATCATCTAAGCAGTGTACATTGTACCCAGTGTGTAGTCTTACATCCTTCACCCATCTCCCACCCTTTCCCCTGAGTCCCCAAAGTCCATTGTATTATTCTTATGCCTTTGTGTTCACATAGCTTAGCTCCCACTTATGAGCGAGAACATGAGATGTTTGCTTTCCATTCCTGAGTTACTTCACTTAGAATAATCATCTTCAAATCCATCCAGATTCCTGTGAATGTCATTATTTCATTCTTTTCATGACTGAGTAGTATTCCATGATGTACATATGCCACATTCAGGATGTTTAGCTTAGTTTTGTTTGTTTTTCAGGGGATGATTTAATGTACTATTTCAATTTAATTAATTCTGTGATACCATTAGCTATCTAGATCATTCTGAGACAGGCTAGCCTATTATATTTTTAGAGGAATTTGTGTCTCCAGTCTTCAAATATAAGGTTGTTCAGATTATTCACATTCCTAATGTTTCCATGAGTTTTCCTTCTTTTGCATTTCTAATACTGTTTATTCGTACTATTCTTCTTTCCTTCATCATTCTCATCTGAATTTTTTCATTAGTCTCTTCAAACAATGCTTGACTTTGTTGATCCTTTTAATTTTATCTTTCTTTTCATTTATGTTAAATTTGCTATTTGTTACTTTGTTTCTTAACATTTCTTTATGATTATTTTCTTGTTTGTTTTTCCAAGTTCTTAAACTGGCTGTTTAACTCATTACTTTTCAAGTTTTCTTCTTTTTAATGTAAAATATACATACATTTAAGGCTACACATTATACCTAAGTAGATAACATTTCCTATATCCCATGAGTTTTAATGCGTAATATTTTTGTTATTTTTCTGTAAGAGTGTTTTCTAATTACCACGAGCTTTATGAGTTATTTAGAAGCATTTAAACTTTTAGTTTTTTAATTTGTGGTTTTAACTTACTCTTTGTTATTGATTTCTAAGTTAATTACCTTTTGCTTACCTAACATGGTCTCTATGATATTACTAATTTGAGTTTATTTTCTAGTATATCATCATTTTTATAATGTTCTGTGTATGTTTATAAAGAATGCTTGGGGTATATGTGTCTTTTAGTTCAAGTCTGTGTATTATCTAAATCATCTGTGGCCTGACTGACTTTTGTCTGATTTATCAGTCAGTTACTGGAAGGATTTGTTTAAAACTTTTATATTATGGTAG
>NW_012104898.1:1186359-1191663 GCF_000951045.1 Mandrillus leucophaeus | reverse complement strand
TTCAGGGGCTGGAAGCGGAGAGGACTTGAGGTGGTTTATGATGTCACCCAAGAACCAGGCTCGAGATGAGCAGGAGTGGATGTGAGATGAGCAGGAGTGGATGTGAGATGAGCAGGAGTGGATGTGATGGTGACGAGTGTCTTTAGCTGGTCTCTGTTTCTCACATCCAGAGTGCTTCCTGTGGCTCCTGAGGCCTCTCTCAGCACCGTGCCACCCCATGCCTTCTGCAGTCCTTCAGGCAGTCTCTGACCCAAGAGGTCTCCAACACAGTTGAAACATAAAGTTTTATAGCCTTTGGCCAGGCGCGGTGGCTCACGCTTATAATCCCAGCACCTTGAGAGGCCAAGGTGGGTGAATCACCTGAGGTCAGGAGTTCATGACCAGCCTGGCCAACATGGCGAAACCCCATCTATACTAAAAATGCAAAAATTAGCTGGGCATGGTGGCGGGCACCAGTAATCCCAGCTACTCAGGAGGGTGAGGCAGGAGAATTGCTTAAACCCAGGAGTCAGAGGTTGCAGTGAGCCGAGATCACACCACTGCACTCCAGCATGGGCAATTAGAGCAAAACTCTGTCTCAAAAAAAAAAAAAAAGATTTTATAGCAGATAATTCTTTATTTTCCACCTTCAAAATAGAGTATTTAACTCCCTGTGGAGATAAAGGCATGGACTTGGTTTTGTTGATGGTAATTGAGCTGATCTGCTGTGGTGGCATTGGGGGTGTGTGATTGGAGAGAGAATGGGCGGAGGGGCACCAGGAGGGACCACGTCCTCACTGAGGCAAGGTGTTTGCCTCCTGCCACACAATGTAGGCTCCTGGAATGTCTAGCATAATTTTCCTAAAAGAACTGGGAAAATAACTTTTCTTTTTTTGCTTTCATAGAGGTCATCTTATGTTTGGTGTGCATGCGTTGTGTGTGGTGTGTGTAGGTGTGGTGTGTGTAGGTGTTGTATGTGTGTGTGAACGTATGGTGTGTGTATGTGTAGTATGTGGTGTGTGTGGGGGGGGCTGTGCATGTATGGTGTGTATGTGTGAGGTGCGGTGTGTTTGTGTGAGGTGTGGTATGTAGTGTCTGTGTGGTATGTGTGTGTGTGGTATGTGGTGTGTGGTATGTGTATGCATGGTGTGTGTGGTGTATGTAGTGTGTGATTATGTGGTATATGTGTAGTTTGTGGTGTGTGTGTGTGAGATGTATGATATATGTTATGCCTGTGTGGTATGTGTGGTGTGTGTGCATGTGGTATCTTGTATGTGTTTGATGTGTGTGGTGTGTGGCTTGCATGTGTGATGTGTGTGTGTGGTGTGTGTTTGTGTGCATGGTGTGTGTGGTGTGTATGTGTGATGTATGGTACATGGTGTGCATGTGGTATGTGTGCATATGGTGTGTGTGTGTGGTATGTATGGGGTGTGTGTATGTGGTGTGTGTTTGGTGTATGTGGTGCGTAGTTTGTCTGTGTGGTGTGTATGTGCTATGTGTGGTGTGTGGTGTGCATGTGGTGTGTGTGTGGTATGTGATATGTGTGGTGTGTATGTGCTATGTGTGGTGTGTGGTGTGCATGTGTGTGTGGTGTGTGGCTGTCTCTTATACACATCTAGATGTGTATAAGAGACAGGATTAGTCCCCTTACATTTATTGTGATTTTTTGTATATTTCAATTTATTTTTGCCATTGTATCTGGTAATTTCTCTTTGCTCTGCTTTTTCTTTGTTTCTTTTCCTCCTCCTTACCTTATTTTAAACTGATTAATTTTTTTAATTCAACACTTATTCTTTTAGTGGTTATTCCTACAAATTTTCACATTTACGTTGTACTTAAATTTAAATTTAACCAAGACCTTCTCCATTCTCTCAAACAATGCAACCATGGGCTTCTTCGACTCAACCCACCCTCCTGCCTCCTGTATTATTTTCAAACTTTAATAATTTCCCCGAAAATAAGGTGTGAGTCTTATTCTTTCTAGCATTGGTATCTGTTTAGCCCACAAACTAACCCTCCTCTCCAGTCGTCATTGCTTTTGCATGTCAGATTTTCGTTTTGGATGATTTTTTTTCCTCCTGAAGTATATTCTTTAAGAGACACCTTAGAGGTGGGTCTATTTGTAGTGAAGTCTTTTAATTTGTGTTTATTTGAAGATGGTGAAGACAGAATTGTTCACGTTGCATATCCAACTTGGTGGTGTTTCTCTTAGTTTCTCTCAGCCTTTAGAGATGCTCATCTACCAACACCTGGCTTCTTTTTTGTTGTGGAGAAGATAGCTACCAACTCACTATATTTCCCTTCAAATAATCTCTGTTTTACAAATATTCTTGTCTCTTTATTAAGTATTCTGCATTTTTACTGTCTTGTATGCAGGTTTAGATTTTTAAAATGTATTCTGGGTAGAGTTCATTGTGACTCAGAAATCTGAGGAAATTTCCACCCAACTTCTCTTTGAATATTGCAGTTCCCCGATTCTTCTTACTATATTTTTTCTGTGATTTCTATTCGATGTGAGTTAAGATTTTTCACTCTGTGTTCCATATCTTTTCATAACTTTAATATTTTAATCTCCTTATCTCTGTGCTATAGTCTGAGTAGTTCCTTCAAATGTGTCTCCCAGTTCTTCACATGTATCTAACCTGTTGTTAGGTACACATGCCAAGGTTGTTATTTTATTTGTTACATATTTTTTATTCCTAGATGTTATACTTAATTCTTTGTCAGTCTGCCTTGTCACTTTAATAGTTTCCTCTTCAATAATCACAGATTAGATATGTTCATTGACTGCTTTAACTATGCTACATATTTTATATTCTCTAACTGTTATTCCTACAATTTGCAGTCTTTATGGGTCCGACACTGCTGTCTTTTTCTTCTGTTTACTGTCTCTCACTCATTAGTTTTATTATTTTTAAAAAAATTATTTTCTGATTTATTATTGTCTTTTAAAAGACTTGAGCATTTGTATGCATTGGAACTTTACCTGGGGGATTCTTCCAAGATTCATTGCAAATCTCTTCCTTCAGGGGAATTTGTACTTGCCTCCAGCAGGAGGCAACGCAGACCACTTGAAAATGAAACTCTTAACTTGGCCTTTTTAGGGGCCACAACAGTAGGTGAATTCTAGTGCCATGCCCATGTGAGGACCGAATTCTTGTTACAAGTTATTATTATTGTTTGAAGGTGGGATTTTTACTCTGCATATCTAGGTAGGTGGTTTTCCACCTTTTCTCAGAGGCAGGTCCGAGGCATGACAGTTTTCTGTCAGTGACTCTTGGTAGGGCAAGTGTGTTTGTTTGTGTGTGTGTTTGTGTTTTTTTCCTAGTTCTCTTTTCATCATGAGCATTTCTTTCCAAGGCTCTGGGCTTCCCAAGGAGCGGGCGTTGGGAGTAGAAGGAAAAGGGGTGGTATCTCCAAATCTCCTTCCCAAATTGAATAGCTAGGATAGGGCTTTATCTCCATTCACTTTGCAGAGTGAACTAAAACCAGAGCTCCAGGGAACCAGAGGTTGGTGGATGTCCACCAGATATCTGTCAGCTTCCCTTCTTGCCTCCATGTATATGTTATTTAATCATTTGCCTATGTTTAAAAATATTCTGTATATTCATTTTTTTGCACAAGAAGGTGTTTTTATGTTTACACCATTGACTCTCCATATAGCCCAGCAAATAGAATCTACATAATGCCTTATCATCCTCTGTGAAGAAAGCTCTTTCCCAGAATGTATGATGTCAGGGGACAATCATTATGCTCATTCCTGGCCTAAAATCTGTTAAGAGGATGCTGTCAATGTTTAGATTAAAATCCACGCATCCAACTCAAGATAAGCAAGCCAAAATGTGTAGCTTTCAGAGTCATTGGTAAATGTGGTATTGTTATTATCAGCTAGGAAGTTCTGTCTACTAAAGCATATTGCATCTTTATAAAAACAATTAATAATATTTTGTGCATTTATACAATATTATGCAAAACCTAATGATGTGTCCTGTTCACTCCAATTACCCATTTTCTATTTTATGGCTGTTATCAATAATGGAATTGCTATCAGGTCGGTGTGGTTGCTCTAATAACACAGAAAATAAAAGATTATGAGATAAAAATGGTCTCAAAGGATCACTTTTTCTTCATATGAAAATATACTCATCTCAGCAACAAGACCTGGAAAATGTAGAACTTTTAAGTAATCCTTGAATTAAAAGATGACCTAAAATGCTTTTGTTGTTTTATGATTTCTAAGTATTGCTGATGATGAGATTAAGCATCTAAGTTTATTTCTACTCTTAAAGTTATTCACCTTGATGAAGAAATACAGTATTTTATATGTTTAGCATGTTTTTAAGAGCATATTTATAAGTACTTCAAATCCTCTTTCCGATGAGGCAAAGCATAGATTAATCAAAACCACAAACATAGATAAAATGATATTTAATACATTTCTTCTGCAGTCTAAGAACATCATGATGTGGTACATTCTTTCCTTGGTTAGAAATCTCAACATTGCAGTGGAAGAAAGTGGAGAAAAGTACTACATTCTGCTATTAGGGGGGTATCATCATGCTTTAGGATAAAGAGAAGATCCTTGATTTCCATGGTTCAGGGGCTGGAAGCGGAGAGGACTTGAGGTGGTTTATGATGTCACCCAAGAACCAGGCTCGAGATGAGCAGGAGTGGATGTGAGATGAGCAGGAGTGGATGTGAGATGAGCAGGAGTGGATGTGATGGTGACGAGTGTCTTTAGCTGGTCTCTGTTTCTCACATCCAGAGTGCTTCCTGTGGCTCCTGAGGCCTCTCTCAGCACCGTGCCACCCCATGCCTTCTGCAGTCCTTCAGGCAGTCTCTGACCCAAGAGGTCTCCAACACAGTTGAAACATAAAGTTTTATAGCCTTTGGCCAGGCGCGGTGGCTCACGCTTATAATCCCAGCACCTTGAGAGGCCAAGGTGGGTGAATCACCTGAGGTCAGGAGTTCATGACCAGCCTGGCCAACATGGCGAAACCCCATCTATACTAAAAATGCAAAAATTAGCTGGGCATGGTGGCGGGCACCAGTAATCCCAGCTACTCAGGAGGGTGAGGCAGGAGAATTGCTTAAACCCAGGAGTCAGAGGTTGCAGTGAGCCGAGATCACACCACTGCACTCCAGCATGGGCAATTAGAGCAAAACTCTGTCTCAAAAAAAAAAAAAAAGATTTTATAGCAGATAATTCTTTATTTTCCACCTTCAAAATAGAGTATTTAACTCCCTGTGGAGATAAAGGCATGGACTTGGTTTTGTTGATGGTAATTGAGCTGATCTGCTGTGGTGGCATTGGGGGTGTGTGAT
>NW_012104898.1:1184258-1184909 GCF_000951045.1 Mandrillus leucophaeus | reverse complement strand
TTTTGTATTTTTTAGTAGAGACGGGGTTTCACCGTGTTAGCCAGGATAGTCTCGATCTCCTGACCTCGTGATCCGCCTGTCTCGGCCTCCCAAAGGACGTGTCCATTTTTATTAGATTTGTCTTAATTTTTGCTTTACGTGTTTTAAGGCTGTGGTAATGGATGCTTACAAGTCCCAAATTGTTATATGTTCCTGATAAACTGAAAATTTTGTCATTATAAAAGAACTTAAATAAGGTCATTAATAATAAAGCCATTTAATAATGCCTTTGCTTTTGAATCAATTTTGCCAGATATTAATATAGTTTCTTTTGATTTGTGTTTGCTTGATACATTTTACAACTTTTTACTTTCTGCTTTTTGTTCTTAAGTTCTAGGTGTATATTATGCACATATAAACATAAGTGATTATACATCTCATCCATAATATAAATATGTAATATATACATGTATATATGTTCATGTGTACATAGATTATAAGGATTTAAGAAGCCATATAGTTGTATTTTTAAAAAGTGAGCCATGAAAATGTTGTTTTATGACTAGAAAGATTAGTCCCCTTACATTTATTGTGATTTTTTGTATATTTCAATTTATTTTTGCCATTGTATCTGGTAATTTCTCTTTGCTCTGCTTTTTCTTTGTTTCTTTT
>NW_012104898.1:1034898-1180388 GCF_000951045.1 Mandrillus leucophaeus | reverse complement strand
GTGTGTGTGTGTGTGTGTGGTATGTGGTATGTGTGGTCTGCATGTATGATGTGTAGGATGTGGTGTGCATATGGTGTGTGTGTGTGTTGTGTAGCATAGGGTGATGTGGTTTTCCTGGGTCCGTAAAGAAGTGCTTCTCACATTTGTTTCTTGCTGCTTGCTATACTGATGGACTCTGACCTCCTAAATTTAGGGGACTTCTGGTTGTTTTCTCTTGTGTCACTTATGAGGTGTGGGTATGGGAAGCACCATCTCACAGTGCTATGAAGAATCTCATCTTGGTAACTGTGCAGATTTACTCATGAACAGGGCTCGCAGGTTTTATTTGCTTCACAAAATGGTTTGTGATGTCCTTCTCCTAAAAAATATTAAATGATTTATTTTAACAGCTTCATTTTACAGATATGTCTGCTTAGTTTCTAAAAACCATAGCCTATTTTCTATAACTCCTCCAACTTTTTAGTTTGAGGATAATAATTTACCCCAGATACACATCTACTTTCCGTGCACTTGCATTTCATAATGAAGGAATGATTATGGTTTGGACCTTCAGCTGTGATGGATTGAATTTGCAAAGCGTGATGATATGACACACGAAATGCCCTGAGACAAAATCGCTTCAAAGTTGATAAACTGAAACAAATGAATTTAAACTTGAACTGAACTTTAGCAAAAGTCATCCATCTCATTTTATTTATAATTTACTTTTTAAAAGGACAAAATAAGCAGCATCATATTTAGATGGCAGAAAACAGTGTTGTTGCCATTCACAAGGTCACAAGTTTTTATTTACTCACGTAGTTTCCCTATATCCAGGTTCAAAAGTTAAGGTTTATTTTTAGTTTTTGCTTGAAGTAAAAAAAAAAAAAAAAAAGATATGGAAACATCTTTCATTAAATTATTTTTAAGTATTTAAATTCAAATTTTATATTGGTTAATGTCTAGGGCTTTTGCTTTCTGTGTATCATACAGAAACCAAACCTACCAATGCTGGCAGGTTTTTAATCTGGAGGAATAAGTAACATTCTCAGTTTAAAAAAAATCAGAATTAAAATGTCACAAAGCTCTTGTGACTTTTGACTTGACTTAAGATAAAAACATAAACAATGTTCTGTGTATTTCCCACAAGTAAGTACTTAACAAGTAAAAAGGTGAAATTTAAACAAAATGACACTGTTTCATAAATAGCTGTCTTTGAAACAAAAAATTGGGGAAAAGGGAAAAATACAAGAATTATTAAAATATGAAATTAACTGGTTTTTATAGACTCCAAAACATGACTGGAGATCTGGACAAGTTTTAAAAATTGGGTTGTTGCTTATAATGTGATGGTTCCTTGAAAATTGATGTGTTGCGTATCAAAACTATGTGCAACGAGAATGCGATACAACGTGACTATGAAAACACGTCAGTGCATGCATGAATTAAGGTGTTGAAGAAGATGGAGTAAACAGGACCTACCCCTGTCTCCTTCTCCCCACTTATTACATATTTTTAGAAAATGGCAGATTTTTGACAGAACAAAAAAAAAGAAATTTGCAACGGAAACATCATACAACTCTTTTTCCTATTTCTGTTATACTCGCTACTGGAATTTTGGTTGAGAAATAACTGATTGCTGAAAGCCAAGTTTGCAGGTAAAGGAAATGTATACTTTACATATATACATACATTTCTAGTATTTAACATATATATGTATGTACACATGTGAATGTCTTATCTACATGAAACATTTTATCTACATAATGTATTTTATGTTAACCTTTTTTGATGTATTTTCTTCTAAAGGAATTCTGTGTAGCACCTAAATATCAATCATTAAATTTCAGGAGTGAAAGTGTGGAAATAGGATACTGTTTAGTGATGATTGCATTTGATACATTTCTATCTTTCAGTCTCAATTATTTTCAAGGTTCCTATTAACAGTTGGCCTCTTCTTCTTTAACTTCTTTTAAAAAGTTTGCGAAGTTATCCGGTTTAAGGCCAGAAGTGTTACTACTGTAGAGGCCTTCAGTGTAGTGAAGATACACAGATGTGTCATGATTTAAAAGAAATTCACTTAAGAGAGTAGTGTCAATGGGTTATAGAACTGCTGAACTCGTCTGAAGCATTGTGGAATAAAATGTATGAGAAATATAGTATGTGTAATTGAGATTTTAATGAATTGCCTTGTTAATCCATACACTGTATGCATGTTGCAACATTTTCTAGGCTTAATTAGTGTGCTTGATGATTATGTTTTTCTGATATACACACTGATTAAGCATTGTCCATACACTAGAGCTTGAAACAAGATCAATCTGTAAAGTAGCACCTAGTCATCTAACTGGGGACTCAAAATGCAAATAGACCAACTTATGGAAAATTAAATTAGTTCTAATAGAATCCATTTTGCCTGAGCAGCCAGTGTCACATTATAAACAGTGTTCTCTTGTTGTAAAAGAAATAAAAGCCTTCTGTTGACAGATCCTTGTATACTTTTAAGCTCGAAAAACTGAATGCATATGATGTTAGAGTTGACTGTAACTCTTAGACGTGGGGAATTGTGGAATATTCCGAGTTAACCCGTACTATTGTGCTCTGGAAATGCAACTCATTCTGCTATTATGGCATTTGGGGACCTGGGGGCTCTCACGTTTCAAAACTTTTTTATTAAGATCTCCTATGAATTACAACTTTTGTAAATTTTCTTCTGTTGTGTTGAAATTCTCCAGATAGTTCTTTTTTATTCAAATTTAATTTATTCTACTAGATGTTTATTGACCACATGTGAGTATAATTTGGGCTCAGTCTGTCCTCCCCTCTCCATGATTCCCAGCTTAGACTGCAACTCAGGCTGGTTTCAGATGGATGATGGATAAAGCTGTCCAACTACTGCTTAACATAGATATGGATGTGATGTTAGTAATTCAGATGGACTTTTTGGCTCTTTTCAGAACCTTTCCAGTCTTTTTCTTTTAAACATATAGTCTTTAAAATAATTGTGTTGAAAACACTTAATTGAAATCTGCTCTCTTAACAGATTTTTAAGTGCACATTATTGTTGACTCTCGGTACAGTGTTGTACAGCAGATCTCTAGAGCTTATTTCATTTTGCTTGACTGAAATTTTATGCACATTGATTAATAACTCCCCATTTCTTTCCCCTCCCAGCTAATTTCCATCTTATTATTTGATTCTATAAATTTGACTATTTTAGATAACCTCACATGAGTGGAATGCAGTGCTTGTCATTTATGAAGGTTGTTTTCACATCTTAACTATGGTGAATAATGCTACAGTGAATATGGGAGTGTTGAGACCCTGATTTTAATTCCTCTGGATATATACCCAGAAGAGGGATTGCTGGATCATATGGTAGTTCTATTCTTAATTTTTCTGAGGAATCACCATACTGATTTCCATAATGGCTGAACCTGTACTAATTTCCATTCCCAACCACAGTATACAAGTGTTCTCTTTTCTCCATATCCTCGCAACACTTGTCTTTTTTGTTGTTGTCTATAATCGCCTTCCTGATAGGTGTGAGGTGATGTCTCATTATTTTAATTTGCATTTCCCTGATAATTAGTGATGTTGAACATATCTGTATCTATATCTATATCTATATCTATACCTATGTATCTGTTGGCCATTTGCATGTCTCCTTTGGAGAAATGTCTATTCAAGTTCTTAGGCTATTTTTAAATTGGGTTATCAGATTTTTTTGCTATTGAGTTGTAGAAGTTCGTTATATATTTTGGAGATTAACTCCTTATCACATATATGGCTTGCAAATATTTTCTCCCATTCCGTGGGTTGCATTTTCACTCTGTTGATTGTTCCCTTGCCTGTGCAGAAGCTTTTCAGTTTGCTGTAGTCTCGTTTGTTTATTTTTGTTTTTTTGTTGCCTGTATTTTTGGTGTTATGCCCATGAAATCACTGCCAAGAATAATGCCATGAAACTTTTCCCCTTTGTTTTCTTCTAGGAGTTTTACGGTTTCTGATCTTACATTTAAGTCTTTAATCCATTTTAAGTTGATTTTTCTGTATGGGGTAAGATAAGGGTCTCCAGATAGTTCTTAGGGAAGAAAGTCATGTATTCAACATTTTATGAACCACTACTCTGCCTTAATCTGCAAAAACTTTAGGCATGTCCTCTTGTTCTCTCTTCAATTTAATGACAAAATATATAAACCTAAGTTTAGCCTTTAAGAAGTGAATAGACCAAAACTTTATTTTAAAGTTACTTGCAGCACCAGTAAGAAAGCATTTGTTCATTTATCTGTGTATTCCACAAACATTTGTTGAACAGCTTCTTCTCAGCATTACACACTGTACAATGCACTGCAGTTGTGTAAAAAATAGCTACTGTCTTCAGGGAAATGATGACTTAAAGAAGAATATGTTAGGAAGGAAGATAAATGACAGAATCGCAGTCTGAATGTCATTTGGAGGTATTAATAATGCACGGGTGGAGAACAGAGAAACTAAAGGAAAACTATTATTATAAACCACATGGGTATTCATACTCATGACTTCTGTGAGATCTGTTTCCTGCAAAAATCTTAGATTTCATGATTCCATGCACTTTCAGGGAGGGAAAATTGGGGAAGAGTTATGAAGTGGTGGTATTGAGTATCTATTGGTAAGCCCCTAGATGTTACACATGGCAAGGAATAGTGCCTTAGTGAGATTTGATAGCTATTCAACAGCACTACGGATTCACTATTGGAAAGAGAATGGGAAAAGTCTCTCCTGGATCCATGGTGGCAGTGTGCGTTGGTACCACTGTAGTGGAATACAATCTGTAAGAAGGTATCAAACACTTTAAATACATGGATACACTTTGGTGCAGTATTTTTATTTTTAAAAATTTTTTCTGAGATAATTCTAAATAAGGAAAGAGACTTTAAAAATTTATAACCCTCTTTGGGAGGCTGAGGTGGGTGGATCACGAGGTCAGGAGATTGAGACCATCGTGGCTAACATGGTAAAACCCCGTCTCTACTAAAAACACAAAAAATTAGCCGGGCGTGGTGGCGGGCGCCTGTAGTCCCAGCTACTCGGGAGGCTGAGGCAGGAGAATGGCTTGAACCTGGGAGGTGGAGGTTGCAGTGAGCCGAGATCACACCACTGCACTCCAGCCTGGGCAACAGAGCAAGACTCCATCTCAAAAAAAATATATATATAACCACTTGATTGAGTCATAATTCACATAATACACACTTCACCCACTTAAAGTGCACAATTCAGTAGATTTAAATAAATTTGAAGAGTTGTGTACACTTCACCACTATCAACTTTAGAACATAATCACTACCTCAAAAAAAAATGTAGCCTTCAGTTATCACCCCTTACCCCTGCATCACCCCCAAACAACCACTTGCCTACTTTCTTTTCTTGGAAGATGCATTTTTCAAAGTTGTATATATTCAGGGTGTACAACATGATGATTTGGTATGTGGATACAATGTATAATAATCACTACAATCAAACTAATTTCATATCCATCACATCACAGACTTACTAATTTTTAAGTTTCAGTTGTGCAAGATGAGTAGGTTTTAAAGATCTAAGGCATGTCATGGGGACTTCAGGTAACAATGCTGTACTATATACTTAAAATCTGTGAAGAGGGAAGGTCGTGAGTGTTCTCACCACACACACACAAAAGGGAAAAAGACGTTTTCAAACAAGGATGTCCATCACAGCATTGTTTATAATGGAGAGCCACTAAAAAGCCCCTGGAGCACAGCAGGGAAATGATTGAGCTTATCACAGAGCAAACATTTGATGAAATTAAGTGTGTTGATGTCATCCACTAAAATAATTTTTACAGAGTTTAGATGATTTAGCTCTTATGCTATGAGGTTAAATGAAGTTAAAAGGTAAAATTTTATATGCAGTATATTCACAATAATATAAAATAAGAAAAACATTTTTCCATGAGAGAAATTCTGTAGGAAAATAAAACAAATTATTGTCGTTCTGTTTTATTTTCCAAATTTTCTCTAGATAAATATTACATGTGTGGGGGAGGGGAAACTAACTTATTAAAAATTACAGATCATTTACAAGGGATAAAAATGTGGTTTTGCCCTGATTAACACAAGCTGTTTTTTAAACTCAAGGATGACTTTGACTTTTCTTCAACAACATAAGTTTTAAGAGCCTTCACAGACTCACTCGGCAGTTTCCATGTCTGAACTTGTAAGAGAGAATGTTTCTGCAGAGAGTGCTGGAATAAAAGACATTAGATTCTGGGTCAGAGATCCAATATGCAATCCAGTAAACTGGGCCTGCGCCAACTTCTATCAACTTCCTTATCTGTAAAATAAGGACATCTGTAAAATAATTCCCAGTGACTTCTAAGGACGATCTCCCATTTTGACGACATAATCCCACCATGAAATTGGCAGTGCAGAGAAAAGAGTCACTCTCCTTCTGGCTCTCAAAGTATGCATGGAAGAGTCACTCAGAGGAGAATCCAAACAGCTCATAACGCACTCTAATTTGCCCAAGGACCACTCCAACACGTGGCTTCTGATTGCATGGAGTCACCCTTATTTGCACTGAACTCGCACCTAGCCCAGCTGCTTGCTGGCCTAACAGGCAGCTAGTATTGTCTCAGGAATGTCTGTAGCAGTGACACAGATTTTGCCTTCATGTAGTTCTAACATCCTATTAGGTGACAACCTGCAGATCTTTCTGAAGCCTGGTTTGCCAGAACTACATTAATCTTATCCCTTGGAATGGGGCATCCGGTTACACCTGTCATCACCATTTTCTTGGAGAAAACCATCAGATTCAGGATATGTGAGAATGCATTCACCCATTTATCTCTGCAACAGAATTCATCAGAATGGTTTCCTGGGTGTAAACCTTCAGTCCACATCCAGATAGAGGGTGATGGGTCACTTATTCAGGTGTAAAGTCATTGCCGCCCAGCATTGGCCTACATCTTTGATAGAAGTAATATCTGGTGATAGTGTTTGAAGAATATCCTAGGTAGTCTAAAATTTTTCCATAGATTAAGTTACAGCAGCAGAACTGTTCAGTTTGGACTCCACACACTGATGTCAGCATTCTGTACTGAGGAACAGCATCAAAACGTGCTGTGAGGATGCTGCGGAGGGCACTGCCCACTGTGTTCTGCAGAGTAAGACAAACATTCAGTCTGACCTCAGTGCCAAGAGTAGCTGCCCTTCTCTCAAGCAGCAGGTCTGCTGTGACCTTGTTGGTGCTGTGAGCTGTGTAACAGGTGCCCCTTACATGGTGCTTGTCAAGAGGCTTTACAGCAATGTTGGTGGCATGTGCCACCTTCCAGCCCCAAGGGATCAAGGCTTTCTGCTCTGCGTTCTTGTGTTCTTCAGCATATGCCTGGCCTCTTTTATGTCTCCTAGCTTGGTTTTTTCTTCCTTTGCTCCTCCTCTAGATTTATTACACACCTGTGTATTTCATGAATTCCTATAAGCTGCTGTAAGTTCTTTCTAGGCAAACAATATATTGGTAGATAGAGATAGATGGATGGATGGATAGATAGATAGATAGATAGAGAGAGAGATAGATAGACAGACAGATGCTCTTCTCTGCTTCTGTGTCCCCACCCAGCCATCTGTAGAATGTGCCAGGCCTGCTGAATGTCAGGAGGAGCTCTTCCTTCATGTGTGTCCTTGGTATGCTCGAGCTTTTAAAACCCGTTAAGTCAGGAGCTAGTCTATACATCTTTTGTCAATGCTTAGTACGGTAGTTGAAACACACTTAAAACTTGCAGACAACTCTTTGAATAGGAGAAGACCTGGGAAGGCTGTGATTGCTGTCTTCATTACCACTCAGTTGCTGGAGATAAAGGAGGACAAGGATTCATTTTAGGATGTACAGACCCATTCACAATGGACCAAAATACTCTCTGATATTTCTCAGTATTTGAATTTTGTCCTAATCGACAAACACACAGTGACACATTCCAATGCATTCTATTCTTCCCAAAGGGAACTTGCTGATGAGGGTAAACAAATAACAATAAGTCACCAAGTTCATATTTTGGGGTGAACTATGATCATTACATGTATTTTCCTGGCCTGTGTCCTATTAATCTCACTCTGATCTCAGATGTCTGCCCTAGATGAATTAGATGCTGAGATGGAAGTGGAAATGAGACAGCAGTCTAGGAATTCCCAGAAAGAATGTGTCTAAGATCAGCTCAGGACCTGGCAGCCAGAAGTTTCTGCTTTTTGCCACCAAGCCTGGCAACCATGTGCTCTCTGTGGATTCCCAGGTGAAGTGTGTTGAGAGAATACCCTGCTTAACATTTTTCTGCAGCAAAGGAAACGTATAACACTTATCTTAAGTATAGGCTGCATAATAATTATTCTACCATGCTTTTTTGGTTGGCTAATAATAGGTATGTATTTCCCCATTCAATACTAAAGCTCTTGGAGATGTGGAACTTTTAGTACACCATCTTCTGAGGACACCGTCAGCACTAAATCTCCTCTGAGGGGAGTGTAGAGGGTTTGGGGGGTGTGTTTATTTTTTAACTTACCTCTGAGTTAGAAGGAGAGCTGATGGTCTTGCACCCCATTGCTACTTTCAACTTATTTCTTCTGCAAATTTCCAACATTCCAATGTATTGCAAAGTCCTGCTCTCTTAAGGCTCCTTGCTGTTCCTTGTTGCTGGTTCCTGCGTACTCCTGCATATTCCCAGATGGTTCCAGCCCCAGTCCAGGGTCCTCTTTCTCACCACCCTCCTAATACCACTCTTGGCAACATGCTTGGCTCCCTAAAGTATGACCTTTCATTCACCACCTCCTCACCTCCCAGGATCTTACCTGTTAATCACCTCAGAGTTCATCCCCATTGTCATACCTGTTACCTTATCATCACCAACGACTGCACTGCACTGTCACAGAAGTCATTCCAAGCATCCCGCCCCCTTCCCCCCAGCCCCCCGTGATGACGTCCCCAGCCTTTCCAAGCACAGGTGTCCATGACTCATCATTCCACCCCTTCAGGGCCACCACAGCCCTCTGCTACACCTGCCCTCAATTGTATTCACCTGCTTAAGACTTAATCTTCCTCCTCTCCAGAGACCCCTCAGCTCTACACCTACACTGACCCAGAGGCACAGGGCTGCAGAGAAAGGGGACTGCTTTATAGCCCCCACTAGTCCCAAACCACCAACACTTTCTTGCTCCTCTAAGAAATAGTGGAAGAGGCCAGGTGCGGTGGCTCACATCTGTAATCCTAGCACTTTGGGAGGCTGAGGTGGGCAGATCACTTGAGATCAGGAGTTCGAAATCAGCCTGGCCAACATGGTGAAAACCCCTCTCTACTAAAAATACCAAAAAGATTAGCCAGGCATGGTGGCACATGCCTGTAATCCCAGTTATTCGGGAGACTGAGGCAGGAGAATCGCTTAAACCTGGGAGGTGGAGGCTGCAGTGAGCCAAGATCGCGCCACTGCACTCCAGCCTGGGCAACAGAGTGAGACTCTGTCTCAAAAAAAAAAAAAAAAAGGTGGCAGAAACTCTGCTATCCTTCCCCCGTGAGATCTGCCTGCCATCCTGAATCTATACATTCTTTTCATGTGTGCAATGGATTCCACACCTGTCCACTTCTTTAAGGGTTTGCTCCTGTTACCATACCCTCTCTCTATTTCACTAGCAGTTTGTCCTTCTCTGGTGTCTTCAGCACAAAACAACATCTCCAGTTTAAAGAAGTTTTTCCCTGGTCCCATCTCCAACTACGCTTACATCCCTATTACTCTGCTCACTGCCACAGTAACAAGTCCTGAAAGATCCATCAGCCCAGCCTCCACTTCTGGGCATCCTGGCTTTCCCTCAGATCATTGCATTTTATCCCTACAATAGCATTTTTCCCTTTAATTGTTCTTGACAATCTCACCATTTTCAAAACTGCTCTTGCATAGTTTAAATAGTATTTGACCACATTATTGACCTCAAATTGCCGATTCAATGATCTTTTCTGTCCTCAACTAATTTGTCTGCCAGTACTTGATACAGTTAATCACGTGCTCCTTTTTAATCAACTGTTTTCTCTTGACATCTGTGACTTCCGCTCAGCCTCCTCTCCTGGCTTCACCTTCTGTGCTTGTCCCTAAATATAAGCTTGTTCTATGGTGTGGCCCTTAGATTTCTGTTCTTTCCTCACTGTAGCCTCTCTGTGGAATCTTATCCAGTCCCTTGATCTTGAAATACTAGCTACATGGCTATGACACCCAAATTCCAAATGAGACGTTCCACTAAAGTCCAGAATTATCCCCAAATAATAATTTTATTCTTAATTTTATCATGGCTACAAGATAACTCTATTTTCCTAACCCACCAGGGCATTTCTTTCAGTTTCCCTTTGACACTAAATGAACTACCTTCCATGAAGTTGTTCAAGTCCCCAAAAATAAGTATTTCTTATTTCACCACCAGCAAATTCTGTGGATTCTATTCCCAAACTATTTCCTGAATCGACCATACTTCTTCATCTCCATGGCCACCCTTCTAGAACATAAGCTGCCTTTGGCTGTCTGCTTTGTTTCAATGCCATTTCATTTGTCTGCTTGCTTGCCCTCTGTATCCCTTCAATTTATTCTCCATACTGCTGCTAGAGCAATCTTCTAAAAACAGAAGCCAGATTGTGTTTCTCCTCTAACTGGAGCCCTCCCATAACTTCCCATCACACTTACAGTAAATCCAAACACCTTGGCACAGCCTTAAACCCCAAATCACAGGATCCTGGCCAGGTCTCTGACCTCATTTCCTCTTCTCCCCATTGTTCACCTGTTGCACCAGAGGCTCTTCCTATTTTCTTTCAAATATACCAGGTTCCTGCTCTATCTCCTTAGGGCTTCAGCAGTTGCCTTGTCCTCTGCTTGGGGCTCTCTGCCATCAGATATTTAGTCTTTCAGGTAACAAACATCATCTTTTCAGTGACGCCTTCCATCATTTGTCCCACGCTTACCCAGTCATTCTCAGTTCCATCGTGCAGCTTTATTTCACGCACAGCCATCACCTTGTACTCATTTGTTTTTGTGTTTATTCTGGAATTTAAGTTCTTGGTAGCTGGTACTTGTCTCATTCTCCACTAAGAGACTAGAGAGGAGCATTTGGGACCAGGTAGAAGAAACGTTCTCTAGAAAATGAACAATTACAGACAAAAATTTGCAGAAATCGCTGGTGTTCGAAGGCCACCTTCTCACATTTCCCCTGAGCCAGAACTTCTCCTTTAAGCTGTGTCTTAACTCTTTGAGCATCTTTAGATTCAGGTGTCCTGGGCAGTCTAGATTTGTCTTCAATATACTTCTGTTTGTTTTCTCATTTTCAAAAGCTGTTCTTGAATATTACTTAGCTTCTTGCACTTAAAATAAATGCTATGTATTTATCAGGACTCTTGTTCACAAGGACAGAATTCTAATAATTCAAACTATGAGGACAAAAGTCAGGTTTCGTGGGAAGGGCAGGAATGCATTTGAGTTTCAGAAATGATTAAAACCGGGAACTTTATCCCTTAAGCTTCTTGTGTCTGGATTTCTCCCTTTTTTTTTTAATGAGCTTCATTCTCTCCTGCTAGTGTCCATAGCTTCAAATAAATATCACAGCCACCCAAGAAAGACGAGAGCTTTGTTTTGCTGAACTGAATTACAAACAATCTTAGAGACATGTTGTAATTGGCTGATATGGGTAATTTTTAAACCCCAGATGGGTGAAACATGATTTGCAGTGATTTTCACGCTAGATTCATTGATAAGAAAAAGGCATCTCTATAATTTCCACATGGGTATCAGTTTTCTTAAAATCTTACTGCTTAATGTTCACGAATTAGGACACTGTACCCCAAAACACTTGGACATAAATTCAGTTGAAAAAATCACTGTTTTAAAGAGTGTACAATAACTAAAGGGAGCTCTGATAGATTTCACTTACAAAAATCTACATGCTATTGCCAGGCATGGTGGCTCACGCCTGTAATCCCAGAACTTTGGGAGGCCAAGGTGGGCAGGTTACTTGAGGTCAGGAATTCATAACCAACCTGGCTAACCTGGTGAAACCCCGGCTCTACTAAAAATACAAAAATTAGCCAGGCGTGGTGGCAAGCACCTGTAATCCCAGCTACTCAGGAGGCTGAAGCAGGAGAATCGCTTGAACCCAGGAGGCAGAGGTTGCAGTGAGCCAAATCGTGCCACTGCACGCCAGCCTGGGCGACAGAGCAAGACTCTGTCCCCACCCCCCTCCAAAAAAAAAAAAAAAAAGCCAGCACAGTGCCTCACACCTGTAATCCCAGCACTCTGGAAGGCTGAGGTGGGTGGATCACCTAAGGTCAGGAGTTCAAGACCAGCCTGGTCAACATAGTGAAACCCTGTCTCTACTTAAAAAAAATAAAAAATAAAAAAAGAAATAAAATAAAATCTACGTGGTATTATGATAAATTAGTAGGATTAAATATACACAGAAAAATGAGAACACCAAGATATTGATCATAACCATAGTTAAAAATGAGGAACAACACTTGGCACTCAGAGTGCCACGCTAATAGATAGATAGATAGATCTGATGCCCTCCACAGTCACTTGAGTACATCCTTGTCAGAGATGTTCTGTGAAATTCAGGTCTGGGTAAGCACTTGCATTTGATAACTTCAAAATCTTCCAATGTCAACGGTTTATAGATCTATTTTAATATTTTGGGATTATGTAGGTAGCTTGTTTTCTCTGCAAAGCTTGAAGTATCTTGAGCTATCTGTATATCTACCTGGGAAATAGGTTAGATGGAGGAGCCTAGGAGCAACCACATCTTCTCTGTACATGCCAGAAGAATAAAGTCTTCTCAAATTGCAATGTGCTAATCACTGATCATTCTCTAATCTGGATGTGTGTGGGAAATGGAAACCAGCACTATTTTTAAACTGCTCTTTGTGAGAATTCAAACTGGGGCAACTAAAAGCCAAGGAGACAGGAGAAGCCCTTCACAGAAGCACTGAGGCACAACGTCAGCCGAAGGGGCTCTACAGATGTGGGCTTCAGGGGAAAAACCGCAACCTTTGTAACAACTCAGCCTGAGTTGAGCAGTGGAAAAAGTTTTGGCCCCTTTTGATAAGAGTTTTCTGGGAGACAGTCATTTACGCCTTGCAAATGATGTCTAGAGATTAAATAAAGTTTTCCCCAGGCTAGAATGAGCATGATGCCTTCAGTAAATGGAGAGAAGTCAACAGTGCAGTCTGTGTGCAGCGAGTAGGAGGTAAGGCAGTTGCAAAGGCAGCCTTGGGCAAAACAGAGAAAGTTCAAATGGTACTCGGAAATTCGGACTTAATCTTACAGGTGAAAAAGACTCTTACGTAGGAGATGTATTTATTTGGATAATACTGACTTTATTAGAAATCAGCAGAAAAATGTACAATGACACAAACACAAGAGTAGTTCATTTATTGGTCATGTAAATAGTCTTAAAGGTTATTGTTTTGTGAGGGAAGTTGTGTGCTTTGGTACACATAGTCATTCAGGACTCAGATTCACTGGAGCTCTGCCATCTTCAACATGTGGCTTTGGAGGTCATCCCGTGAAGTCGGTAGAAGGGAATAAAACTTACAGATTTTGTTTGGGAGGGTTTTACTGCCATACCAGAAGTTCCGTATACATATACTGCTGCACTGCGTTGGCACATACTGCTGCACTGCGTTGGCACAGACCCACACCTAAATTCAAAGGCGTGTCAGTGCTGTGGTTTGAATGCATGCCCCAAAAGTTTATGTGTTGGAAACTTGGTTGCCATTGTGGTGATGATGATAGATTGGGCCTTTGAGAGGCAACTGGATCATTAGGGCTCCCCCCCTTATAAATGGATTAACTCCATTATTGCAAGAGTGGATTAGTTCTCACTAGAGTGGCTTTGTTTTAAAAGCAAGGTCTCTCTTTTGCACACATGCTCTTCCCCTTCCATCCTTTCATCATGTTTTTGACACAGCAAGAAGGCCCTCAACATATGCTGAGCAGATGCTGGTGCCATGCTCTTGGACTTCCCAGCCTGCAAAACCATGAGCTTAATAAACTTTGTACCCAATCTGTGGTGTTCTCTTATAGCAACAGAAAATTGAGTAAGACAGTTGGAAACATAGTCTAATTGTTTGTCAGGAAGAAAAAGAAAGCCATCAGAATGAGGATCACTGGATTTCCTTTTTAGAAAAATAATACTGAAGGCTGGGAATAGGATGACCTGGAATGAGACACATTTCTCTGGGGCTTTTAGAAAGACTGGGTCCTGGGAGATGTTAAAAGCCCAGATAATGGAGGATGAAATGTTGGGACAAAACCTTGGAAATAGGGTTGGAAAGGTAGTTAAAGACATTTTTAAAGGGATGTGGGGAGCTGTGGGAATGCTAAAAGGTTTGTTTGAGCCTCAAGGCCCTGGATGGGTAGATGTGTTATAGAAACCAAATTGGAAGCAAAGAGAAATAATTCTCAGCATGGTAACTAGTCAGTGACTCAACAGAACTAGAATCTTAAAATCTGAACATCCTGCTAAGATTGAGAAAGTTTATATTTGGGAGTTAACATAAAACAAGCAAGGAGAATGAGAAAGGGTCTTGAATCCTACAGCAGTGAAATGGTGAACAATCTCATTAACAAACTGAACATTTCCACACAACTGAAAGCTCTTAACCACGGTGTAGAGCAGAGATGAATAGTGAATGACAGGAGACTCACCAAATCCGAGACAGTCCCCCAAATCACATCATTTGTCATCTTTGCCTCATTTCCTGGGATTAGGGCCAAAATAGCCCCTGGTCATGATGTCTGTTCAGCAAAGTGTAAGAAAAATATTGTGTGAACTCTGGAAACACTTCACCCATTTTAAAAGTCTTTGCAAATGATTTATTTAGATGTGTTTTTTCTTTTTCTTCCCTCTTTAGCCATCAGTGGCAGCAGCTGAGCATCAGCACAGCATGTCACCCTCACCTCCAATCCCAGGACATTCAGAGTGTTTGCCAACAGGCTTGTTGGTTTTGCTTAGGCCATTTTGAAACCATCCTTCCTCTTTTGCTCTGTCATTTCTTTTTGTTGTGTTAAATGCCAACTATTCAGTCATAAAGACACTTATTCCAAACACATTTACAAAACTAATTGTGGAAGCTGCAGAGAATCCTTTGTTTGAGAGATTGTGGTCTACTATGTCAAATCACAGCTAGAAGACAACTTGGAACTTAAATTATCTGTCCAGGAAATGTATGTTTTTTTTTCTAAGTGGAGTCATTATAAGCTTTACTTGCCTTTCTGTAAAAAGGAGAATAAACTAGTTTAAGACAAATCAATCTAAATAGAAAAAAACTGTGGTATGTGTATGTGTATAGAAGAAGGAAGTGTGCACAGAAATGAGAAATTACCGACCTGTGCAGCTAGAATGACTTACACATGCCCAGTGCGTGCCCAGTGCTGGGCTTCCAGCTCTAGTAATGTGAGGGAGTAAGAGGGTTGAGGAATGAAGTAGATGAACACTTCAGGAACCGTTTCAGGTCACCTACAGTCCATCATCTAAAGCTTCATTTCATCATACGTATAAAGTATGCAAAGGGATCTTAAGCCAGATTTCATGCAGCTGGTGATGCCACATGTCACACGATAAATAAGAACAAGACAGAGTGATTGAGCTGTGTACAAAATGCATGGACCGTATATAATTCAGTTGCTTTGTGAAGAACAAGAACTTTATCCATCTGATATGAAAGCCATATTGAAAAGATATAAATATAGACATAATAGACAAATATAGATGCAGCCATAGGCGTAGGCATAGGTGTAGGTATAGATATACATACAGGTATAGAAATACACATAGATAGACAATACTCCTTAGCAAATACCTTACTCCTCGCCATATTGTAAACTACGTCTTAGTGTTCATGTTCATTTTAGATTATGGTCATGTTCATTTTAGTGTTCACGTTCATTCTGCTGATGGAGCGAATCACCGGCTAAAAGAAAAATAAGTAAGATTTCTTATTGATGACATCAATTTGAAGAAAACTTCACTTTGTTAAATGATAACAGCTTTGTAAAAGTTTAGAAGATGCAGCATTATAAACCTTTTTTACTGGTATAAATTTCTTATAAAAAAGACAAAGGACAAAAGAAAAGGGTCACTGAAAAATTCACTGGAGAGTTTCCTTATCACATCCATGGTGGTTTTTACTGGCTGGTAGGATGTGTAGATGTAAGTGAAATTCACAGTGTTGCCTTGTGGTTAAGAGCATGTACTTGTGGTTAAGAGCATCTGAGTCTGAATTCTAGCTCAGTGGCTAACGGTTTGGACTGGGAAAAGTTAGTTGGAAGAGTGCCTCTGCTTCCTAATTAACCCATGAAAAGCACTCAGAACAGTACATGGCATAATATAAGCACTAGAATAAGTCTTAGCTATCATTACTGTTGCTAATATAATCATCATCATCATCATTATAGGAATCATTTATCATCTTTCATTCATTATCAAAATGTCATTTGATTTTACAATTTTAATAATATCTGATTTTACTTTGCTACATCTTATTGACTATAAATATAACTACTTTTGCAAATAGATCGAGGAATTACCCAGAGTCCACATGTAGAGATTAAATATTGCAAGTATGAAGTGAACAGGCAATAAACTTATGTCTAGAGGTTGATTGGTTTAATCCCAGGCAGCAGGTGGAATTTAGGTGTGCTGTCTACACCTGAATCTGACTGAGCATGGCACAAATGCTGGCATGACAGGTGGAAAAAAACTTGCAAACTTGCAGTTTGGCTTCTCCAGCATCACTGAACCTGGGGTCCAGTTGACCCTTACTATGAGAACCTGAAGTGTCCAAAGGGAAACTCTGCCACTTAGCCCTGCCAGGCTGTTACTGACTACCTCAAGGATGCTCTGAGACACGAAGATAGCCCAATCTAGAGAGAATGAATGCCCTGTGTCAGGCTCTTCTAGTTGTGTCTCAGCAGGTTTTAGAGGGACAGCTAGGGATTAGGTCTGGCCAGCACCATGACAGGCCTCACACAAGAGACTTGTAAAATTTTAGAGTAGAGGATTTGTTTTTGGTCTCCCTAGGGGTTACACCAATGTAGGGCAGGTTACTGTGCCAGAAAGCAGTTAGCTTTTTAAGTTGAAAACGCTTTTAAGCTGAGCTTCCAAAATTCCAAAATTAGCTAATATCATGCTAAAAACCAAAGTATTTCCCCATAAAATTAGGAACAAAACAATGTCTGCTTTTGCCACTTCAACCCTACATTGGGGTTTTAGCCAGGAAAGTCAAGCAATAAAAAGAAATATAAGTCATCTGAATTGGAAAGGAAGTAGTAAAACTATTTCCATTTGCAGACGACATGATCTTTCTTACAGATTTGTATTTAGAAAATCCCAAGGAACCCACTAAAAATGCTATTTAGAGCTAAGAACCAAGTTTAGCAAGGTTGCAAGATATAAACATAGGGAATCAATTTTGTTTACAGTGGCTTATAAAAGCATAAAACAATTAGGAATAAATTTAACAAGAGAAGTGTAAATCTTAACTCTGAACACTATAGAACATTGTTGAAAGAAATTTTTAAGAGCCAAAATAAATAAATGGAAAGATATGTTCATGGATTAGAAGTTGTAAGTGATGTACAGATTTAATACATTCCCTATCAAAATCCCAGATGGCTTATTTTCAGAAGTTGACAAGTTGATCCTAAGTTTTATGTAGAAATTCAATGGACCTATAATAGTCAAAACAATCCTGCAAAAGAAGAACAAAGTTGGAGAACTCACACTTCCCAATTTCAAAACTCACTACAGAGCTACAGTAATCAAGACAGTGTGGTACTGGCATAAGGATAAATATGTACATCAATGAAATAGAATTGAGAGTCTAGAAATAAATTCCCATGTCTATGATCAATTGATTTCCAACAAGGGTGTCAAGACAGTTCAATAGGAAAAGAATATACTTTTCAACAAATGTTGCTGGAACAACTGGATATTCACATGGAAAAGAATACAGTTGGATTTCTACCTCACAGCAGATACAAATATTAACTCAAAATGAATAAAAAACCTAAATGTAAGAATTAAAATTCTAAAACTCTTGGAAGAAAACAGGTGTAATCTTTGTGACATTGAATTTGGCAATAGTTTCTTAGCTATGACACCAAAGCACAAATAATTAAAGAAACCTATAGATAAATTGAACTTCATCAAAATAAAATCCTTTGTGTTTTAAAGGAAAACATGAAAGTGAAAAGACAGCCCACACAATGGGAGAAAAGTTTTGCAAATTCTATATCTGATAAGAAACTTGTATCTAGAATACACATATAAAGAGCATCTACAACTCAATAATGAAAAGACAAGTAACTTAAAACTGGGTAAAAGCTCAGAATAAACAGTTCTCCAAAAAAGATATACAAATGATCAATAAGCACAATAAAAAAAATGCTAGTGTCATTAGTCATTAGGAAAATGCTAATCGAAACCACTGTGCAACGTCACCTCACACCCACTGAAACAGTCATAATAGAAAAGATAGACAATAACAAGTGTTAGTGAGTATATAGAGATGTTGGAACTCTTATACGCTGCTGGTGGAAATGTAAATTGTGCAGACACTTCGAAAAACTATTTGGCAGTTCCTCAAACAATTAAATATAGAGATTACCAAATGATCCAGCAATTCTACTTCTAAGTAGTTATTCAAGAGAAATAAAAACATATGTCCACACAAACACTTGTACATGAGTGTTTATAGTATCTTTATTTATAAGTGTCCATCAATCAATGACTGGATAAATAAAATGTGGTATATCCAAATAATAGAATATTAATCAGTAATACAAAGAAATAAAGTACTGATACATGCTACAATGTGGATAAACCTTGAAAGTATTGTGGTAAGTGAAAGAGGCCAGTAATAAAGGACAACGTATTATGTGATTCCATTACTATAAAATGTCCAAAATTGGCAAATTTATACAGACGGAAATAGATTAGTGGTTGCCTGGGTGTGAGGGAGGGAATTGGTGGGTGGAAGTGTGGTGAATGGGGAGTGACTGCTAATGAGTATGGCATTTTTGGCAAGGAATGATGAAAATGTTCTAAAATCTTGCTAACAGTTGCACAACTATGAATACACTACAAGTTATTTAATTATATACTTAAAATAGGTGAATAGTATGGTATGTCATTTGTGTCCCAAAGAGCTATTATTTTTAATTCCTATTATTAGGTGACTTTATTTCTATGATAATGATAGTCATTAAAACCACTAAAATTGATCAGGTGAACTGTCAGCTAGAAATCCGTGTTGTTGCCACACTGTACCTGTGGCAACCACATTTGCCTCATGTATTGGCTCACTAATGCTATCACTGATAGCTCAGTATAGAGATTCATTTCACGTGGAGTTTAAGTTCTCTGTATACTCTTAGCGTGGGAATTTTCAGATTAGATGACCGAGCACACTGACTCACACTTGTATTCCCAGCACTTTGGGAGACTGAAGCAGGAGGATCACTTAAGCCCAGGATGTTGAGGCTGCAGTGCGCTGTGATTGTGCCACTGCATTTCATTCAGCCTGGGCGACAGAGGGAGACACTTCTCAAAACAAACAAGCAAAAAATCAGATTGGACATTTGCTGCTCCAAATTTGTCTTTGCGTTGGAGTATCACCTTTAAATAGCACAATGAAATTTTGCACTAGGCAATTATATTCTTCACAATGCCAAATGTGCTGCAAAACACTGATGAATTGATATTAGCCCACATGCTAAGAAGGAAAGTGAATCTGCATGCATACACTCCCTCGCATGGGAAAGATAACTGTTTTTAAAGTCAGATGGTAAAGCATGTAGTGTTGCACCCCATTTAAGCAAGTGATGGACTGGCTTTATTTTGATGGATATAGATTTGGAGGAAGTTAGCATCACAGGCTAGGAGGCTCCATTTCCTCTCCTGTGCTTCCTGTTCCTTGGGAGGAATGAACTCCAGGGAAAGAAAGCTGGGGCCAGCCAGAGGGGGTGAAGGTGCCTCTCAAAAAACCAAAACACTGTGAGGGAGCAATGGGGCAAGGGACCTCGAACAATTTATTTAGATCTTTCTGGAAGAGAAGACTGAGCTATTTTCTCTCATGTTCCTCATCTGTACAGAGAGCCTTGCACAGTGTCTGAGGTTTATTGAATGTTGAAAGGACACGAAAAGGTTTGATTTCCTCTTTGATTTTTACAGCTCTTCTCTTCCAAGGCAACAAGTTCTTATTCGTGTCTTTTTTATAGTGCACACAGAGTAGAGTTTGCTCTTATAAGATGATACTTCCATGTGGTTTTCTTAAAAGCAGTGAAAAATCAGGAAACTTAAAGTTTTAAAAATGTTAATATGTAGTTCAGCCCTACAAACAGAAAAAAATTAAATCTTTATATTGATTAGTATGAAAAATGTTGTAGAGAGTGTTTTCAAAAGAGTTTCCAGGAAAATATTTGGAGACAGGTTTTTCACTCCATTTTTCATCCTTGCATGTTTCATAAAAGCTCCCGTTGGTTTGGGCCGTTTGACAGTCATTCCTTTAAGATGTAAAAGGGCTTGTGGCAAATTTGGAAGGATGAACTGCCTTTTCCATTACTTAATTTTTTAAAATACTGTTAGGAGTGGGAAGGGTATCAAATGTCCACTTGGAGTCAGGGAAAAAAGTAGCCCCGTGAAAAAAATCCCTGTGAGAGCAGCATAACCTGCAGAGACGTGGGAGCAAGTGTCCAATCCTGACAGCCAGTCATGGAAATAGAGCGCTCGGGGCCGCGCAGAGACCATTCTGTGTGCCACTCACACGGAGTCTAGTGCAGCATAAAGCTTTCCTAAGCTCCACCCAGAAGTGTGGTTGCCTTTGTCATTTTAATTGGTCTGTGTTTGTGAAGTGGGGCCTCTATTTACTTATAGCTTGGGGCTTGTGTTTACCAAGCCTGGTGGAGGCCAAGTGACAGGGCCCCTGCAAGCTCTCCCGCTGTATCTTGAGGCACTTTTCTTTTCAGTATCTGTGCCTGTCTAATTCGTGAGCTTCTGTGAAGCAAGCACAGGAGGGTACAAGGCCTACAGGGAGGAATTACACCTAATTACTCAAATAATTGCTAGGCTGTTGCCTTCTTAGTCACTGAAAATAATTTCCAGGTCCCTGGCTTTTATAGATAGTCTTCTAGAGGCAGGAGGACACAGCCCCCTTTTTAACTCAGCCCATTCACTCACAAAATCAGAACACTCGAGCCTGCAAAATTAATAAGCACCACTTCCATTACATATATTTTAGGTTGTTGTTGCCGTGGCGATAAAGTCAGGGACATTGAATCTCCTCTGTTGAGCCATTGTTATCATCCCTGGCCATCTGCTGCAGAGGAGTGATATTCCATCTCATTTGCATGATGACTGATATATGGGAGGTTTGGAAGGACATATGCCACAGCAATCATGTGATGAAAATTAAAGTGAAAGTTTTGGGCCCAGAGCCGAAAAAAATCTGTGTATGCGCATGAGGCTGTTGATGTGCAAATGTGAATCATATTGAGAAGGTCTGAATAGGGAGGTGTGACGTAAGGAGGGGACACAAACGCAGGTGCTTATCTCTAAGCAGTCAAAGGCACTGGATGTCATATCATGGGAACTACCTTTCAAAGAAACAGCTTTAGTGTTTCCGTTCAGCACACCAGGGAGGAGAGAAATATAAGTTTTGGAAACAAACAAAAAAGTAAGTTTAAAACTTTTGAACCGCATACTGCTCACACTGACATTTAAGTCACTCGGAATTTTAGCAAGTTTTTAGGTCTTAAGTCAGAACATTCACTTTTGTTTTTTTGAGGGGTGGATGTTAGCAAAGGTTGAAGTTTAGAACTGTGTTGATGGTTTTTCTGATGTTTGTTTTGAACTTCTGTTTCTGATGTCTGTTGTGATGTATATTTGAGCATTATTTTAAATGTATTTCTCTTTCTGCCTCTTTCTCTCTGTCAATCTCTCACACTTTCACTCTCTCTTTGGCAAAATAAATAAATAAATAAATAAATAAATAAAGCTTATTGTATCTGGTTTTAGAAGAATTTCAGAATAAAATGTCATGGTGCAATTACATTTATACTGCACCAGTAACGCTTTTGTTCATATAGATTTTCGAAACGTGCAAATTTGCAACAGAGACTATTTGATATGAAATGAGATTTAGTACACTTTTTGCTTAGCAAAAAAGTAAAGTGGAAATAATTATGAGATTGCAAAAATTACCAGTGAGATCCCAAATCTGACATCTCTCTAGAATTGCGGAGATCTTTGCGAGGGATGAGAAGTTAACACAATTGTATATGAATAACCGATATTAAAAAGATATTTTATGTATGCTTTTTGAAAAGTCCAAATTCTGATAGTAGCTATACATAAGGAAAAGAGTTTGTGGGAGGTCTCCAGGAAATTTAAATTGATAAGTATGGTAGTTATAATTTTGTCTTTAAATATTTAGAGAATTGGATAAGAGTAGCCTCCTATAAAAATGATACTGTTCATTTTTGATAAATGTAGATGTCAGAAGACTCATCAGAAAGTTAAAGAATAAATAATACCAGAAAGGCTGAAGAATGAAAGAGAAAATACTGATCTTGAACAAAATTTTGCGGAAGGATGATTTCAATGAAATATTACTTAGTTATACAGAAAAATTTCAAAACCTTTGATAAACAATACTTTGCCTCATATTACTTTTGTTTTAATAAAGCATTTATTAAAGATGCTTACTTTGGTACATGTGGAAATAACTGGAGTGTTTTTCAGTTTCAAAGAACAAGGCAGTCAACAGTCAAAGTATGCACTGTAACTTCTATCACCTTAATTTTCCAAATAAGAAAGTAGCTAATTGTCAGAAAAAAAAGTTCTATCAACTCTCATGCCACAGCTAATACTGCAAAATCCAGTACACTAAAAAGAAAAAAAAAAACTGATGAAGAAATGTTGAATATAATCGTGTGCACTATCATTATGTTAGGGAAATAGTAAATAAGTTCTAGGCAATAATCAAATTCAGAATCCAAAGTAAGACTAAAATTAGACTTCCCCAACTTTGCTTTTTATTTTGCTTTGCAAATATCATCTGCATGGTATCCTACTTTTATGCCTGTAACTTAAGATTACCAATGTTCTCTTTTCTCCTTCTTCTAAATATTCAATTACTCAGTGGTGATTATTATGTGGCCTTCTTGGCTTACTACAATATTAGATTAATATAGATTTCTCTTGCCAAATTAGCGGAAATCACTGTTGCACATAAAAGCAATTCACTCTTTTTTAGTTGTATTTATGTTATGGTAGGAGCATCATTTTAAGCTTAAAAGCTTTTATATTTTAAATTTGGGTATACTGTACCTTAGAGAGCATAAGGTGGTTGTATTTAAAACGTTTCAAAGTACATTGAAACTTTTATGAGATCCTAATGTGGTTATGTTTAAAGGAGTCTTTTTTTTTTCAGAGTGGTCATTAGTATTCAACTATAACATGAACTAGTAAGATTTGAAGTTTCCTGGTTTCTCTTAAATTAGACAACTGCAAGTGACCTAGAAAAGAGCAGAAATGTTAGGAGCTGTCCATGGTAGCTGCCTCCTTAAAAAGTTAACATACATACTCTGAATAATTGTCTTTATTTCCATTTTTAGAAGTCAGAATTAAATTCTCATTGGATAAATTTAATCTGGTATATACAGAAATTATTTGTAGATAATTAACAATCTTACTTGCAGTAAGTAACAACCTTACTCCTATAACTAATTGCAAAACCCACAAAAACTTTAAGCTTTCATAATGTTAATGAATGTTTCCAGTTGCAGCTTTAAACTATTTATGCATAAATAAACAAAATGTATAGCTATTAAATATATAACTCTTTAGGTTGACAACAGTTAATTGCAAATAGTTTCTATGGTCGTAGAGCAATGTGAACAGACATATCAAAAAAATGTAACTTGCATGACTTTATTGCTCTTGAAATTAATTCTTGTCCTTATGTGACCTGCCATGTCTGCTATAGAAATCCAAAAGATCATAATTGTTTGATATGAAATGCAAAAAGAATAGTTAAATTGAAAGTTTAACATCATGAAATTCAAAATCCCAAGCGGTATATAAACATTAAAAGAAACTTTGGACGGCTAATCCTAGGAAATGAGTTTTATGGATTGAATTCAACAAGGCTTCAGAAATGGTTCCATCTGCTGCCTAGCAGCTGGTGAAAGGATAAATTTAATTCATTAATTCATTTGGAAAAAAGGATCCAAGTAGTAAAGACTTCATTGCTCATAATGCATATAGGTGAAAACACAAACTGAAATCTGGACCAATTGATCATCCTAGATAATGAGCTGCATTGTCTTTCCTTTTACTGGTAAAGATCTTAGTGATTGAGTCAATGCGGTGTTGATTTTTATGACAATAACCAATCATTCCCAATCATTTCAATGATTTAAAAAAGCCCAGGGAAATTTAAAGTAAATCTCAGTTTTTAATCTGAGGAACTCCAGGCATTAGAAATTATGCACTTCTCATTTTGTGTATGTGTATATGAGAGGCAGTGTGTATACCTATGCTTATAATATATTCATATATATACGTCTATACATACACATATATATTATATACAAATTCTGAATCACTTCAAAGAAATGTTTATATTAAGCAAGGCTTTTCCCATTTGTTGAAATATTCAGGTAAGTACTTAGCACTTAACATTAATATAAGTAAAGTTTTCAAGATTTGTATTTCCTCAAAGGTTACACAGTTCAAAAAACACTTATTTTATTTTCTCCTCTTTCCACACTTTAAACTAGTTGCTCCAATCTCCGTTTTTGATCACACCCTGCAGAGTGCTTCAAAATATTAAAAAGTTGTCCATGAAGTAGTCTTCTCCCAACTTCTCTGCCATGCTAATCATTTTGACATAAGGAGTTAAAATCCACAAGACATGAAGAAGATTTCATTGATTGGATTGTACAGGACTTTTTAATATCTTTACTTTAAAAAAAAGGGGGTTTAATACCAAGAGTCTTGAACTGTTTAAATTCAATCAGTGTGATAAGGTGTAGGAAAAGTTGGTGTTGCTTCATCCTCTTTAGCTTGTAATCATGTTGGTGGATATTTTTTTAACTGCTGGCATTTTAATGAGAGCCAGGCCTCCCTTAGAAATGTATAGCTCACCTTTCCCAGCCAGGTAAGTATCTCTTGGTGGCCAGTTAATTGATCTATGATAGAGATAAGAATATCCCTGAAAGTAAGGCTGCTTCAGTAGCCAGTGTATATTTTAGCAATTTTTTTTTTTGGATGGTGATTTCATGAATGGTGTTTTGACTTTTCTTTCTCTGCGGCCCACAGCTCACTGTGGTGGGTTTGTTGGATTTACTATAAAGGTTCTGTTTGCACCCTGTGGGTTGGGTTAAGAATCAGGGTTTATGCATTTACTTGTACTGTGGCATTGTTTATACAGCTTTGGTTTAGTTTTGTTTTTTTTTTTTTTTTTTTTTTTTTGCCTTTGAGGCTCTTCCACAGTGTCAGCTGCTGACTGATAGTAGGAAAACGGCCTCGTGGTGTGAATGAAAGGGACCTAGCGGTTGGTAAACAGAGATAAGGAATAAATAGAGCACAGGCAAAAGGAGATAGTTCTGTGGGGGCCCAGATTGCTGCCAGTCTGTTCAAGGGAGATGCAGAGCCTGTCCTTTTCCCAGATTAAATTAGTGTGCGAAATCTCCAGTGACCTCCTCCCCTTCTCCCCACACTCTTTAGCCAAGCTGAACAGCCTCTGCTGTAAAGTATTCATTTTATCCAGGGACAAGCTGGACAATAGAACTCTCCCTGATACTTATGGACAGCTGTCGTCATTCATAGTGCTCTCAGCATTTCATTTTTCATAGGAGTTAAAAGGGTTTTTACCTTGTAACTGAAAGAGGGCATAAATGCAACTTTGCCAGGTCTGAGGCTGCTTGGGTAGGGGCTAGGACTGGGGTGGGGGCGAGGAAGGAGGAAGGAGAAACTGCTCAAGAAAGCAATTCTTTTTTGTTGTGCTAATATGATTAAACTAACACAGAAATTAAATTTCAAATCTGGGCTCCTTGCTAAGAGAAAATATCTTTGATCTGAAAGTTTCCTAAAATTAAGGTCACCAGTGCAAACCAGACAATTCATCTCCACCTGCTCTATCCTTGTTTGGGCTAAATATGCATGCATTTTATTACCTGCAAATAACCACCAGGAAATATTAAGTCTGTAAGATACCTCAGTATTCTCATATTTTTTAAATTTTTTTAGTGATTTACTGCAAATATATTCAGCATTTGACTGATTAAATAGACCTTCGGCAACCTTGAGGGTCACTGTGTGGAGTATGTACATAGAAAATGCATCAGCCCATTGTACCCTGGCAGCTAATGAGATTGGTCGTTAAGTAAATGACACAAAGCCTACAAAAAAAGCTTAGCAGCTCACTAGAGTATCACAGAGTGTCCCTGCACACCACACAACGACACAAACACTGGACTAACCTAGCCCACCCCTGCTTTATTCTACATCACTGCTTCCCTGATGTCAGCGTGAAAGGCAGAACAAAGGCTAGGAGGCACCGGTAAGTCAGTCTGGCAATTAAGCCCTAGGGAGAAAGTGGAACAGATCTTAGCCTAACCGTGAGGCTGAAAGTCCGTTTCTCGACAAGTAGGTCAGAATGAAGGGATTTTGCTATCACTTCTGGAAATACCGCTTCAGTGATCAGTGTTCTTATTTTGTTGTTATTGTTGTTTTGTTTTGCTGTTTCACAAAAGTTTGTAAATTTAAAAAGTAAGTAAACCCCAAAATGCAAGTGAACTTGAATTTGAGAGGTAGGCTATTTGTTGGAGAAATGGTGCTTTTGCCCATAACTACCATTCAGGTTATTGGTTCAGGTTTGAAAACTTTCAAATGTACAAGGCAACTTTAAATTTAGTTAGCCTTACTGCTTCTGAAAGATAATGGAAACCTGGGGCACGAATGTGAGCAGTGAAGTTCATTCTTGACAATGCAAAATTGCCCCAGCCCCTAATATATATTTAATAACATAGATAGAATAACTATTTCCTTCATCAGTGTCTTAAAAACCAACCAATCAAGCACAACAAAACAAGAAAACAAAAGCTCCTCTTTTCCTCTTGTATTTAATTTCTCTTGAATCTGGAAATAGAATCATTACTGTGAATCTGTAATATTGAATAGGATTAGTGGTTATTTGCTTGCTGTACTTGGGGAAAAAATCAAAGCTTCTGACACTGGAGCAGCATTGGCTTGCTGTGTCCCTTGGAAAAATGCGTTTGCAGGATTGAAGTGTAACATTGCAGGATCCTTTTAGAGAAATATGGCAACAGGAAGTTGCCAGAAAGTCTTATTTGCCTTGCTGAAATGTCTGTCTGCCTTAGATTTGTGTATTCAGAGGATGTTTAGTTCAAGAGAGGATGATATTGTTACAAGACATTCAGGTAAATTAAATATTTTATTCTAAGAACTGTCCGCTAAGTGGGTTGTCAGTGGTTTAAAAAACTCTGACGGTCTCATCAAAAATATTTAAAAAGTATTGTTAATGTAAGTGTGGTGTTTTAAAATAGATGTGTTCATAATATCAGTATCAGTATTCAATTTTAAAGCCACTGTCATTTAATGTTAGAATGGCATGTCATAATCATCTGTTCGTGAATTAAAACTCTGTATAGAAATCAATTTGCTAACTTTCATTACTTATACTGAAAAATATTTATTTCTATAAGGATATAGCAGTATTGTGATACTAAATAAATAGCTTATTAGTAGTATTCATGAAAGATTCATAATATAGGTAAATAATACGGTCTGGGTGATCAGAGGTCACATACTTCTTGACCATTTTTTTCATGAAGTACTTTTCCTCTATTAAATGTGCCCCTAACATTCATTTTGTTTATCTAATTTGTTTAGAACTATATGCGTGTCTGTAGAGAATGTAATATATGTTGTATATTACCAACTCTAAGTATTGTTTTAACAATAGCCAGAAATAAGGAGGCAATAAATTTTGTGAAGAAAGTGGTATAATAGTGTCTTTTTAATTTCAAGTAAAATATATGTGGGGAAAATAGATTTTGATTTTACTAAGTTGAGATTTTTCTAATATGTCATATCATCATTATGCCTTTCATGTGATAGAAATCATGGAAAAAGCAAACCATCTAAAAATGGCTACAGTTGCTGCCTAACAAATTTAGTTTAAGGCAGAGTTGTGCAACTAGTTCACTCTTTCAGGCATTATAAATGTATTAGGCTCTCTTTCTGTGATGAATGTTTTATTTTTGAATCTCATGTATTACAATTTTTTTTCTATAGTTGTTAATGTTCCCTCCTGTTAATACAAGAGTGAATGTTTCAGAAAACACGTAATTGTTTTGGCTGGCTGTAAATATTTTACCCCCATCCTTACCGGTACAGCAAAGGGTGTACAAACTTGACTGAAGTTTGTTTAGTTGCATCGCTGTGGATGAAAAGGAGTGGAGCTACTTTTACGGAAATGTAATTGTCATTCTTCAAAACAGAATAGGTCTGTGTTGTCATTAAAATGAGAAGGCCCAGATCATTACTTTTGGTTTATGTAAACTTGTTTCCACCTATATGGGTCTTGCATCTGAAATATATATTTTTTTATTTAAAGAAAATATGCATGGCTTTATCTACTTGACAACTTCCTTCTTTAAAGAAATTTGAGAAACTTATTTTGTGTTGTCAGAAATAAACTTTGTATTACTGAACTTTTATTCTGATTCACTCATTTAACAAATAAATATTAAAACTGCTTAGTTCAGAGGACTGTAGTAGATGCTGTTAGTAATACCTCTTTTCCACCCCTAAGGATCCCCATCTAAGAGGAGCTATAAAATGCTTGCTAGAGAATAAGGCAGTCATCCTAAGTGCATATGAGTGACAAAGTGACAAGAGAATCTACAACACTCCCTTTTCGAGTTCACATATCTGAAACCTGGTTCTTCCACTGACTCAGTCTGTGCCCTGGATAAGTTCTCTAACTTTTCTGGGCCTCGGTTTCCTAGTCTGTTAGATGGGAGCAAGAGTGATGGGAGATAAATGTTGCCTTGTAACTTATGTGAAAATTAAGTAAGATCATCTACCTAATGCCCCTGGCATATTGTGTTTGGTGTTTTTAACTTTCACTTGCGGTTTGAGGCAGCGAGTGGACGTGCCAATGTCATGTCACACACCGCCTGTGCATTCGCTCGTACCAGTACAGAACTCTTTCTCGTATTTTCACTTCCAGAGCCCCCAATTTTGTGAGTGTCCCTGAAGCATTGTGACAATTCCATTTTATGTGTCTGCGTGCTCATATCAAGACTAAGGTAACATGTTAAAAATTCTAAACATATATTAAGCATATGTGATTAAATTGGCTTATTATGCAGAGTTTTATTAGCAGCTAACAAAAGTATACCTAAAAATTTTATTACTCGTCAACTTAAACTCCCTATAAGCAGAAATATTTAATTTCGTTGAATTTAAAAAGGAAACATCTATAACTTAAGTATTTACAGCATAGGTCTTTAACTCTTAAGATTATGGGGTTTTCTTCTTTCTGTTTTGTTTTTTTTTATTTTTTGGCCCCTTTGGGATTTATTTCGTAAGTTTTTTGGCTTAGATTGTTTCTTTTAATTGATACATTGAATTTAGTTTAAGTTTTCCCTCTTTAAGGATGTTATAATTGAAAAATATTTTACTTTATTTATTTTTATCACCTATGTAAAGAATCTTGAATGCAGTTAATTGCTGAATATTTAATCTTAGGAGATAAAATTCCATTCCAGTGAACTCAAGAGATATCTGAATTTCTTTATGAGTATTTGAATATAGTGTTGTCAAATGTTACATCAAATTTATAAATTTTTAGGCAAAAACGTATTACTCTTTTGGTTTAACTTGTCAGAACATTTGTTCTGATAGGGTTTGATCTATATATTTAAGTTGTAACTTGAAAGAATTTTGTTGCTGAGAATTTCTGATCTCGTATATCTTGTGTCCATAGGTAAATTGCATTGACCTGCAAAAATGTCAATGCCTTTGAAGTTTTATTAGTAACTTATTTATACTATTAAGTGGAGTTAACTACAATACTATAAGAACATTTTAGATCAGACTGTTTTAATTTTTTTGATTTTTATAGTGCAACTAACTTTGAAGGTGCTAGAGATATCTGCACTAAATATAGGCTCTCCAGATATTCTTAAATATTATATTTGTTGGTATGCTGGGTGAAATGTATATTAATTGATACTATTCTAATGAAGAGTTACACTTGGTAATTCTATAAAAATATTTCCATTACTATTTTATAAAAAAATAAGAATGAAAATTTTTGTGGTACATTTTCTCTACTCCTTCCAAGATTTGAAAGTAAACAAAGCTAGCTTAACTTAATTCCCTAAATTCTGAGGTTCCTTCATGAAGGAAACATGGCAGAAGGCCAGTGTGTAAACCTCACCACATCCTTTTTTTCAGATGTGTCATATATATATCCAATTTCAATATGAGTGAATTCATGCTTGGCATGAGATAAAACTTAGTTACTCTTACTTGTAATGACAGGCAGAAGCAAACTGAAAGGAAATGGTTAATTATTTAAATAGAATAAAGAGTATTTTCATTCCTGGAATGTAGATTAAAGAGAATATGAAAACAAAAAAGTGTTATTGAAAATCTAATTTGTAAAAGAATACCATCAGATAGAAAGATGTGTCCACTGTTTGCTCTTTTGTTTCTATAGTATACTTGGTATGAATTAGAATGAAGGTATTTACCTCTTTTAAATTTTCTTTCAAATATCAAACAATGGTGGAGAATTAGTCTTAACATTTCTATTCTGAAGGGTGAAAATGAGGTGAGGTTGAAATATGTTCATGAAGTAAATGAAATCAGGAAAAGATTGAGGCTGACACTATGACTACTCTAGAAAGGGGCAAAAATTAGAGTACACAACCTACTATCTACGCAGTCCTGGATCTTTTTTGTGTGTGAAAGACACCAGTGTCTACCAAAAGGGTTAAAGAAAATGCATTCTGTTGCATCTGCTTACTAAATCCCTTACTTTAGTAGAAATTCAAATTTTGTAAAGATTATTCGTTTTATTGATGCATATAATTATAATCACAAGCCATCTGCTGGTTTGGCAGGCATGGTTAAAATTCTCTAACTCTCATAACCTTTCAAGTACAGTGCCCTTGGGACTCTATTTCACTTTTATATTTTGGAAAACATGTAGGGACAAATAAGGGCGGTCATCTGCAGAGTGTCAGACCTGGGGAAATGGAAGAATGGGGATAGGAGTGGATGCTGTGGTTATTTTAATGGTAGAGGAAGTTATTTCCTGTTTTCTTTTTTTTGCTTCTGACTTCATGAAGGATTATCCTAGTTTCTATGATGTATTTGGGAATTTTTTTGCTAGGGATTATAGCTCTGTCATTTCATTCCTGAAAAGCAGCTTCCAACTCTAAACAAAATGAGCAAACAAGAAAATTCTTCCAGATATTGCTTACATTGGTTTTCACAGGTAAATTAGATATATTTCACTTAGACTTTCAGAACTAATAGAATATCCCACTGGTATTTATTTTTCTGAAATACTCACATTCAGTTGAAGACCCTTCCAGCTTTCGATTTCAGATTGTAGAACAGCTACAGCTGATGATACAGACCTTTTGGTTTAAAGGTCAAATTTCCAAGCATTTTTATCTTGGTATAAATCATGTACTGACCAGGTTTCCCATTCAGTCTCATCATGGCCCATCTTTGCTACTGTAAACATTTGAAGTTTGGTGAAGTTCCATAACCGATGCCCTACTTCCTTGGGAATGTTTCTTCCATAATCAAATCTTATCAGCTGGAGGATCCAAGGGTCAGGTTTTGCATATTAGGGTTAGCACACAGGCCATTATCACAGGGACTGCAAGTAAGCTGAGGGGAATTGAAGAAGCCATAGGATCCAGGGCTACCTGACTTTGTCAAATAATGGAAACATGCATATGCACAGCTCTCTCTCTCTCTCTCTCTCTTTCTCTCTTACACACCCACTCCCTGCCACCCTATGGAAAATCATTGACTGAAGAAATATGTCTTAGGGTTTGGTAAATGAGAAAAAGAACTTTTGGTACCAACATTGTACATATAATTTGTTCAGAACAATGGTGATATATGTGACAATAATTATAATAATGATCCTTAACATTTGTGAAGTGCTTACACTGTGCCAGGCATTGTGTCAAGTTCTTTAGATGCATTATGTAATTTAATGCTCATAATAATTCCATTAGTATCCTATTTTTACAAATGAAGCAACTGACTGGAGATGTGAAGATGCCCTTCCTTATGTCACCAGCCTTGAACCCAGATCGAGCCCAAATCTGACTGTTCCCCACACCCTTTCCCTTAATCTTTCCTTAGGATACAGTGTCTCTGGGAACAGAATAGAGAGGAAAAATCTGTGACAGCAATATAGTGTCAAATGACGCTGAGTCCCAAGTACACCTGGGTTCCAGTCATAGTTAAATATCATTAAGTAGTTGAATGATCCTGATGAAGTGACTTGACAAGTTGCTTTATTTTTCTTATTAATAAGATCTGTCACATTAAGGGTCATGCTAGGGGACCCCTGGAGCCCTTTACATCCCCCAAATTCTATAACTCCATGAACTTTTTAAAATTTAAAACATCCTTTGAATTTGAAAAATAATTCAAAGACTGCAGAAGCACTCATTATACCTCTGTAAGACATGTATATTTAGCACACCAATTAACCTTGATATCAGAAGTAGCCTGTTCTGAGAATCACAGGAGCTTCAGCTCTGATGCTACACATTAGATCCAAAGTTCAACATTTGGCCAAATAGCCAGAAATCTTAGCTCTGTGAATATAAACATAGATACATAGAAACATCTGGTAATTGAATTCTTCCTCTGAGTATTTTAGTGTCAAGCAGAAAATATTTTTGTCCAATAATAATAATAATAACACTGACATAGAGCCAACCACTCTTCTAAGTATATTTTTTTTTGAGGCGGAGTCTCACTATTGTTGCCCTGGCTGGAGTGCAATGGCGTGATCTCGGCTCATTACAACCTCTGCCTCTGGGATTCAAATAAATCTGCCTCAGCCTCCCTCCTGAGTAGCTGGGATTACAGGTGCCTGCCACCACCCCCAGCTAATTTTTGTATTTTTAGTAGAGGTTTCTATTAAACCTCTACTAAATCATGGGGTTTCGCCATGTTGCCCAGGCTGGTCTTGAACTGCTGACCTCAAATGATCAGCCTGCCTCGGCTCCGCAAACTGCTGGGATTACAGGCATGAGCCACAGTGCCTGGCTACCTAAGTACTTTATATTAATTAATTCTTTTTATTTTCACAATGTCACCAAAGCAACAGTTTATAAGATAAGGTCGGCTAGCATCCCCTGTTTATCATGGAGAAAACTGCACCATGGAGAGCCATGCAATTTGTCCGTGATGCCGGGGCTGCTTGGTCAGAGACTGGATTCAACCTCAGGCACCATAGCCCCCAGAGTGGGTGTGCAGCCACCCAACAGTCTGCCTCTGTGCTTTTACTCTATGGGCTTGTCACTAAGATTGCACTTGAAAGAAGGCTCAATTGCTTTAAAAAATATTTGAAAAGATAGATTACAGGTTGCTAATATGTTTAGACACATTGTAATATTTATTTTGTAGTTTAGATCTTAATTAGGCAGTTACTGTTACAATGCTTGCATAGTTTCCTTAACTTATTATAGATTAATCTGCAAGCATTTTTTAGTCTTTTGAAAAATGCCATGTTGAAAATGTACTAATAAGTAAAAAGAGTCAAGTTATTGAGGGTTGACAAAAATCACTTAGAAGAGAAACTGTATTTAAAATCATTTTATTCTTCTCAGTACCTAGCGGAGAAACTTTAACATATTGAGAAATGTGTACATGTTTGCTTTTATAAAAGAAAGCATGTAGAAATGAAGAATTTCCCCAGTTTTGTGCCTCTAATGGAAAAAAAAGAAGGAAGAGTTTCAATTACATTATTATAGTTCCTCCTAGGTAGATGTCACATCATGTTCACAGGAGATTAAGATATTTTATTCCAGCTGAATATGATTTAGAATGATGTTTGTATTTTTCATGTACTAAAGTTTCCAAGACAATGAAGTCAAAAACGTTAACTATCAGAGCTAGAAAATTGTGAGCAAGTTATTTAGGTTCTGTGCAATCAGTTGACTAAGAAATATTTACAGGCCTAAAAGTATCAGAAGTGTAGACAGTGAATATGAGCCACAGCATCTGCCCCTAGTAACCTTATGAGCCACAGTAGAAGAAAGTGATACGTAGGCAAAGCTGCCAACCTTGTCTGGGTTTTTGTTCACATGCTAGGACAGACTTGCATAGCACCCTCTACAAAGACAGAATAGGCTGTGGCCACATCCAGTTTCACTATATTACTCAGCCTTAACGTATGTGGGGCCAGAGCATCTTCCCCAGGCGTGGCTAATTCTATTTTCCTCTAAAAAATTAAGTTCTGTCTTAAAGAATAGAAGGACCACCTTTGTTTAAAGGTAGCATCAAGGAAGATTTTATAGAAGAGGCATTTAAGGAGTCTTGAATCCATCCATTCAACAAACATATTGAACATTGACTAGTTTCCAGCAACTGAATCAAGAAGTGAGAAAGCAGACATAAGTACTCAAGGAACTTATTCCAATGCAGGTGACAGGAGCAAATGGCAATCACAGTACAGTAGGACCTGTCCTATGCAAGAGGCAAGCCCAGGACATATATTTGAAAACTGGTAAAGATTCATAAATGACAGGTATCTGGCTTGGATTACCAGTTGAATGGTTAGCCAAGATAGGAGATTCAGAAGGAAGAGGTTGTTTAGAGGGAAAAGTAATGGGTCCTTTCTTGTACATATTGAATGAGAGACAATCGGGTGGTGACATTGAATGTACAGTTGATTAGTGGATCTGAAATTCAGGAGTGAGACCTGGGATGAAGAGAGACACTTTTGGATGTGGTTTCCAAGGAGAATATATAGAGTGAGACATAAACCAGAGACATAAATGGCTTATTTAGGAAAAGACTGAGCAATCATGTGAGTTGCTCTGAAAATAGACTGATCCGGCACCATTAGATGTGCCAGATAGCAGTCCATGAGTTGTGTAGTGAAAGCAAGGTAAGAAAAGAAAGGAAGCCTCTGGGACTATTAAGAAGTTTGACCCTGAAAAACAGAGATAGTAATATATAAAGAATAAATGTGTTTCTATGCCAAGGAGAAAGAACCAGGAGAGATAAGAAGACAAAAAAGTTTTCAGATACAGAAGAAAGAAAAAGTAGATGAAGTAGGAAACAAATGTAAAGTGAGCCCAGTAAAGAACCCATCCTTAGAAAGGAGAGGATCTCTTTTTTTCCTCTAAGACCAGAAGAAAGGAGGAATGCACACAGATTAAGACACCTGTATAAGCCTACAGATGAGATGTTAAGACTATTCAGAATTAATAGTCTCAAAATTTTCTGTAAAATGAGGTAGCAAAATTCTGTAGACTCAGTGTGAAACAGTTTTAAACTACAAGTTCCTTTAACATGTTAGTCTTTGTTAATTATTATATTTACATAGTATAATTAAAAAGAAAACATTCTATCTAACACTTAAGTTTTATATTATCATACATCAATTATATATAATTGATATTGGCATAGAAACTTAGAAAATTAAAAAACTAATGAGAACCAGAAAAGCTAGCGATTTTTCTCTTGGATTTGAAAGAGTCTTAAACAATTCATGCAATTAGAAAGGCTAAAGGGAAAGTGGAGGCTGGGCTTGGTGGCTCACGCCTGTAATTACAGCACTTTGGGAGGCCGAGGTGGGCGGATCGCTTGAGCTCAGGAGTTTGAGACTAGCCTGGACAAAATGACAAAACTCTGTCTCTACAAAAAATACAAAAATTAGCCAAGTGTGGTGGCCTGTGCTTGTGGTCCCAGCTAGTCAGGAGGCTGAGGTGGGAGGATTGCTTGAGCCAGGGAGGTCAAGGCTGCAGTGAGCCATGAGCATGCCACTGCACTCCAGTCTGGGTGAGAGAGTGAGATCCTGTCTCAAAGAAAGAGATTGGGGTTGGGAAATGGAAACTGTTCTCCCCATCTGGGGTCCTATAGAGAAAAAGTAGGAGGTGTGAGAGAAGGAAGAGCTTGCCTTCTCTAATAGAGACCCCATGTTGGGGAGTTGAAAGTCATGCGTTTGGATCATAGCAGGCAGCTGATACACATCTGTTCTTAATTTGTGGGGTGGTTTTTTTTTTTGCTTTTTCTTTTTATAATGGAGTTAGAACTTCAACTGCTTGCGTTCTCTTCACCTTTACCACCTCCACCCCATCTAGGCTCATCTTCTCATACCCAGTTGACTGCCATGGTCCAAAAACTGATTTCCCTGTGTGATGCCAGCGCTCAAAGCTGTCCAAGAACTGCCTATCATTCTTAAAATAGCATGCAGGCATCTTACTGTGGTCTCTGTGTTTCCACCTGTTTTCTTAACAGCTTTCTTGAGATATAATTCACATATCATACAATTTACCCATTTCAAGTGTACAGTTTAATGGTTTTTAGTATATTCAGAGTTTTGCATTCATCATCATGGTCAATTTTAGAACATTTTTATTTTCCAAAAAAGAAACTCTGCACCCCTTATCTCTCACCTTCCAAAGGGAAGATGCAACATAGTCCTCCCAGCCCTGCGCAACAACTCATCTACTTTATGTCTCTGTAGATTTGCCTATTCCGGGCATTTCATATAAATGGAGTCACATAATATGTGATCTTTTTGCCTGGCTTCTTTCACTTGGCATGTTTTCAAGGCTCATCCATGTTTCGGCATATATAACTACTTCATTCCTTTTATCGGTATAGATATAGGAGGTACAAGTGCAGTTTTGTTACATGGATATATTGCACAGTGGTGAAGTCTGAGTTTTTAATGTCACCATCATCCAAATAAGGTACATTATACCTATTAAGTAATTTTTCATCCCTCACCCTCCTCCCACCTCCCACCCTTCCGAGTCTCCTATGTCTATTATTCAACTTTCTATGTCCATGTTCATACATTGTTCCTATTTATTAGTGAGAACATGTGGTATTTGACTTTCTGTTTCCAACTTACTTTCCTTAAAGTAATGGCATCTAGTTCCATTCATCTTGCTACAAAGGACATGGTTTCACTCTTTTCTGTGGTTGAGTAGTATTCCATGGTATATACATGTATATGCACATGCGTGTTTTAGCCACATTTTCTTCATCCAGTCATCCGTTGATGGACAATTAGGTGGATTTCATGTCTTTGCTATTGTGACTAATGCTACAACAAACATACATGTTCAGGTATCTTTTTGGTGTAATAATTTTTTTCCTTTGGGTAGATACCAGTGGTGGTATTCCTGGATTGAATAGTAGTTCTGTTTTTAGTTCTTTGAGAAATGTCTTTACTGTTTTCTATAGAGGTTGCACTAATTTAGTACTTCATTCCTTTTTATCGCTGAATAATATTCCACTGATTGTATGTACCACCTCTTGTGTTCCTTTAATTGGTTGATAGACATTTGGATTGTTTCCAATTTTTGGGTACCGTGAATAATGCTGTTATGAATATTTGTGTACAATTTCTCAAGTAGACACATGTCTTCATTCTTCTTGGGTATGTACCTAGAAGTCAATTGTTGGATTATATAGTAACTCTATGTTTAACCATTTGAGAAATTGCCAGCTATTTTTCAATGTTGCTGAACATTTTACATTTCTACTAGCAACATGTGAAGGCTGGATTTCTTTGCATCCTCTTCGACACTTGCTATTGTCAGTCTTTTTTATTTTCACCGTCTTAATGGGTTCACAGTGGTATCTCATCGTGATTTTAATTTGCATTTCCTTAATGACTAATGATGTTGAACATCTTTTCATGTGCTTAGTGGTCATTCTTTGTAGAAACGTGTAGTCAAGTCCTTTGCCCATTTTTGATTGGGTTGTCTTTTTATTATTGAGCTGTAATGGTTTTTTATTTATTCTAGGTACAAGGGCTTTAACTGTTTACACTATGGCACATGGTTCTTGCATCCTTTCTTCAGTCAGCAAAGGTCATTCCTGCCTCAATGTGAAATAGCCCATCCTCTAGCCTACATTATTGTCCCATTGCATTTATCACTGCTTTCAACTGCATTGAATATTTATTGTTTCCTTGTTTTTGAGTTTGGCTCCCACACTGAAATATAATATCTGTGTTATCCATCCCTTCATCTCCATCACCCATCTTGTGATGATGATAGATTGTTTTGATCTAACAAATGGGCTTTAGTGCAAGAGCCCAATCTCAGTGCTACTCCTCAGGAGCTATGTGGCCCCAGGCAAGCACTGAGATGCTCTGCATTTCAATCTCCTAACTTTAAAGATGGAAATAATTAATAGTTCCTGATTCATACATTTGTTATGCAGATTGAGTTAATATACATAAAACATTTATAATAGTATCTAGTGTAAAGAAATAATAGAATAATAGAAAAAAATGAATATTTTTTAATGAATGCTTAACGAATCATCCTACTAACTCCATGTTCTCTTGAAGAAAATGAGCTGCTTAATCCTCAGAGATGTAATTACTCTCATCAACACAAGTCCTCGCCATGCCCACATTGGGGCATTCATTGTGGACCACATACCTGTGGGCTTTCCCTAGGGACTGATCTCTTTTTGGATCATGGCATTTTACTGAATGTCCACTGTGTACCATGCTTTTATCCGTGTCATCCCATGCGATCCTTGCAGTTCTAGAGGGAGGATCTGTTTGTCCCTTTTAACAGATGAGGAACCTGATGGTGAGGGAGGTAACTGCAGTTCTGAAATCACAGAACAGCAGAGTTAGGATTCGAACGTAGGTTGGTGTTACTTGAGAGACAGAGTGTGTCACCGTTCTAACTCTGCTGAATCAGACAGTGCTCACAGTCTCCAGTCATCCGTGAAGTATTTCCCAGGTCATTTATTGCTGTCCTCCCCAGCATACCAGGTTTATGATTTTTACCATATTTCAGTGATCCCATTATCTTAGCTTTTTTGACTGGTATTCCAATAGTCTATCCAGTCTATCTCCTGTCTAATTCAGCACAAAAACTCACATTCCCTAAGAGACCACCCTATCATTGTGGGTCTTTCTATGATTTTCTCAAAGAAAGATGTTCAGGTATCTTGCTTTCACTGCCATCTTAGCTAGAGCTACACAGCAGAAAGAATGTTGGCATCAGATATCGTTGCTTTTTTTTTTTTTTTTTTTAAAAGGGAGTCTCACTCTGTTGCCCAGGCTGGAGTGCAGTGGCGCCATTTCGGCTCACTGCAACCTCCACCTCCTGAGTTCAAGCGATTCTCCTGCCTCAGCCTCTCAAGTAGCTGGGATTACAGGCACCTGCCACCGTGCCCAGCTAATTTTTATATTTTTAGTAGAGATAGGGTTTCACCATGTTGGCTAGGTTGCTCTTGAACTCCTGAACTCAGGAGATCCACCCGCCCTGGCCTCCCAAGATGTTAGGATTACAGACATGAGCCACTGCGTTCAGCCTAGATATAGTTCTGAATACTAGCTCATACTAAAAGAGTGACTTAAGTTTGCTCAGCTTAAATTGGGAATAATAATGTGAACCTCCTTAGATTGTGGTGAGATTTAAATACCATAACTATGCAATGCCTAGTCCAATGCCTTCGTCAGTGGTAATGTATAGTGACTACAGCAATTGCTGGAAGCCTCCTCTGATTCATGCTTACTTGTTGCCTCCTTTAGACCATTTTAAAGCATCATCTGCTATTTTCTACTTCCCACCACTGCCACTCTTTAATCCAAGATCAGTATGTTGCTTAGCATATTCATTTATATTGTCATGATAAATAATATTTTATTTCTTCTATTTTCTTTTTATTTATTGCCTGCTATTTTCAGAACTACCCAGTTTAGTTTAGTATTTTCTTTCGGCATTTTTAATATGCCAGTATGATTGATCTGGCAGTGGCGGTCCTTCAGTGTTAATATCCGCTCCCCCTGCACCAAAGCTGATAGTTGTTCTTATGTCGAAGATACAGCAATACTGCATAGGCTTTTTATCCATTTGTATTTTCTTAATTTGTAAAACTAATCTCAACTTATGAGTAAACTGTTCATAAGATTATTTCCTACTTCACTAGTTTTGAGATATAACAAATAATACAGAATTACCTGGTTTAAGCTTCACATGTATGAGTCTTACAAATGAATTGTAACTGCATGTTTTCACCAGCATCACTTTTTGCTACAGGCTGTGGATATTTACTGTTTTATCTCTAAATATTTGGTCCATAGTTTTCCTAAAATTCAAATCACAGGGTCAGGGGCCTCATCATACTTCCCTTTTTTTCTTAATACAACACTTAGTCAGCTGGTTCTCATGTGAATAGGCCATGCCCTCAGGAGCACCTTGCTTACAAAGGAGAAGCAGAGAGAAGAGCCCCCTTGCCCTTCCTGTAGGAGCTTCCAGTCTGAAGCTGACCATGAGCTCTGAATCAGGACTCCTCTGTGGGTTAGGGGCTACCATAGGAGCAGGTGTGGTTTCCTGTGGGAACCCAGAGACCAGGTGTGGGGCAGGAGAAGTTCAGGAGATGAACTCTAGTTCATCTAGTTTACCACAAGGCAAGAATTTCCTTTAAGGAACATTCTTTTTTTATTTTTATGTATTTTTTAAGTGGCATTCATCTGTGTCATTTTTTTCATTAATGCTTATTGCTTTTAAAACTTTTTATTTCCATAGGTTTTTGGGGAACAGGTGATATTTGGTTACATGAGTAAATTCTTTAGTTGTGATTCGTGAGATTTTGGTGCACCCATCACCCAAGCAGTATACACTGAACCCAATTTGTAGTCTTTTATTCCTCACCCTCTTCCCACCCTTTCTCCCAAGTCCCTAAAGTCCATTATATCATTCTTATGCCTTTGCATCCTTGTACCTTAGTTCCCACTTATGAGTGAGAACATACAATGTTTGGTTTTCCATTCCTGAGTTACTTCACTTAGACTAATGGTCTCCAATCCCATCCAGGTTGCTGAGAATGCCATTAATTCATTCCTTTTTATGGCTGTGTAGTATTCTGTCTCTCTCTCACACACACACACACACACACACACACACACACACACACAGTTTCTTTATCCAGTTGTTGATTGATGGACATTTGGCTTGGTTTCACATTTTTTTGCAATTGCAAATTGTGCTGCTGCAAACATGCGTGTGCAAGTATCTTTTTGGTATAATGACTTTTTTCCTCTGGGTAGATACGCAGTAGTGGGGTTGCTGGATCAAACAGTAGTTCTGGCAGGGCCTGGTGGCTCATGCCAGCACTTTGGGAGGCCGAGGCGGATGGATTACGAGGTCAGGAGTTCAGACCAGCCTGGTCAAGATAGTGAAACCCTGTCTCTACTAAAAATACAAAAAATTAGGGCGTGGTGGCAGGCATCTGTAATCCTAGCTACTCAGGAGGCTGAGGCAGGAGAATCACTTGAACCCGGGGGGCAGAGGTTGCAGTGAGCCGAGTTTGGTAGTTCTACTTTTAGTTCTTTAAGAAATCTCCACACTGTTTTCCTTAGTGGTTGTCATTCACTTTGAAAGCACCTTGTATAAATTAGATCTTTAAAGGCTGGGATTCTGTTGTTCTTCTAAGGCATTTTTTGGGAATGCCTGTGCATGCTTTTTTTTTTGGAAAAATTTAACATAGCCAAAAAGTAAATAATCTGTTACCTTGGACAGAAAACCAAGAAGGACTGGACATAGAGTCAGGGAACAGAATGGTGGTTACCAGAGGTTGGGGTAGTAGGGATTGGGGAGATGTTGGTCAAAGGTGCAATGTTTCAGTTAGGCAAGAGAAATCAATGATAAATATTTGAGGTGATGGATATGCAAATTAGCTTGATTCAATGATTCTGCATTCTACATACACATCACTTTGTATTCCATAAACATATAGTTATAATGTGTCAATATCCAATAACAAATCCGATTAAATTTAATTTACTTTAAAAAGAAAACCAAAAAGGTCAGATTCCCTCAGTAATTTGCCACAGCTAATGAGACACTGTGATCTAGAGAGAAGCCAATTGGCTGGTGAAAGCCAATGAAAATAATGACTTAAATTGGATAAGCATTGGACAAAACGCCTGACATAAACTGTACTGACCTCTCATTGGTCATGGAAGACAACTATCAATCAGATGTTCAAATAACTAGAGGCACTTATTTAATCTGAATCATTGTAACTCTTGAAAGCCATCCAAGGAGAGAGGGATCAACTAGGATCTTGACATTCACACCATGACAACAGGCTCACACCATGACAACAGAATGTATGTCCATCCTAGATCTGTAGGATTAGGAATTCTTCTTCACTCAAACTACACACCCTGATGTTTGTACTCCTAGGGTGGAGTTTTTGTCAAACTTATCAGATTGTTCTCCCATGTTATCAAGAAATAAATTTGGCCTCCACATCTGCAGGGAGATTTTTATTTTATTATCTCTTTGATTTATGCAACAGAAATAGATTCACTATTGGAGTGGCATTCACTATACACCCCTCTCCACTCACTGAGGACTCCACTGGTTTATACAAACATTCTCCAGAAGAATAGGTGCTTAATGAAGATTTGAGTACATAAATTAATGAATTAATTAAATAATAGTGTTCTATACCAAGAGGGTTAGTTACACTGCTATTAATCACATTTTTTTATTTGTGATATTATCCTCTTGTATTTAGATGAGACTGATATTTTAAAGTAGCTTTTTAAAATAAATATCTGTGGAACAGCAAAAACAAGTAGGTGGCAATGAGAATTCAGAAGGGGCACTGATTCTTTTAAAATCTTTCTCATGTGCTTACATTCTCCCAGCTTTACTGGAGAACTAGTTGATAAGTTCATGTTTAGAACACTAACTAGTCCTTTATGAACTGAGCAGATCACTGCCAAAGCACCTAACTTCTGCTTGGTGAATGACTTGCTGTTTAGAGAAGCACCCTCCATCTCTTTATTGAAAGATATTCAGCAGATGTTTTATTCTATAATTTATCTTATTATTGCCTTTCTTCCTGAAATATGTATTCCTGTGAACAATATTGCAAAATACCCTTGTAACAGTTTTATCACAGAGATATTTACATGAACAGCAATGCAAATATATTTTTAGTATTAGACTAAAATGTTTCCATCCTCCAAGAAGTTTTCAGGATAATGTGTTCTTCAAAATAGCAATGATCAACAAAGAACACCTCATATACCACTATATATAAGAAACACGCTGCACCATTTGGAAAGTAAGTCAGAATTTACTAGGGCTGATAAAAATATTGAATGTCTCAAGGAAATTTGCATCTTTGTTTGACATTTAAATTTGTTTTTATAATATAATTTGTAATTAATTCATTCCCATATTTTATTTGCTTTTGGCAAGTTTAAATATTGTGCAAACTCTTAGATTTGTAATTTGTGAGCTTATATTTGATAATGGCACCTTGAATGAAGAAGTACATAATTGCCGTTTCTTTCTTGACATGAATGGCTTCATCTGAAGGGAAGATCAAGTTCAATAAGCTATAAAGTGGATCTGAGAATGTATTTCAGTGATGGGCCAGAACATTCACTTTTTATCTGTTCCTTTCTATCGTAGAGTATTAAAACCAGAGCAAATAAATAGCTCAAAAATAAAGTGGAAGCACTTCTGCTCTATGTGGGTATATTTAGGTTTTGGGGGTTGGGATTCTTCAACACATTTAATATTGAATACCTGAGAAGTAGTTTTCAAAGTATGGTCTGCAAACTTATCAACACCAACATCATCTGGGAACTTAGAAATGCACATTCTCATGTCCCACCACGGATCTACGGAATGCATAGCCTGGGCTTTCACAAGCCCTCCAGGAGATTCTGATGTCGTTGAGGTTCCACAGCCACTGCTCTGACACTTTGCTGTTCAGTGCAGTCCATGGAGCAGCAGGAGCACCTGGACCCTTGTGAGAACCTCAGAGTGTTGGCACCAGAACGTGCCACTTAAGAAGCCACCCGGCCGGGCACTGCAGCTCACGCCTGTAATCCCAGCACTTTGGGAGGCTGAGGCGGGCGGATCACGAGGTCAAGAGATCGAGACCATCCTGGCCAACATGATGAAACCCCGTTTCTACTAAAAATACAAAAATTCACTGGGCGTGGTGGCATGCACCTGTAGTCCCCGCTACTCCTGTGGCTGAGGCAGAAGAATCGCTTGAACCCGGGAGGCGGAGGTTGTGGTGAGCCGAGATCATGCCACTGCACTCCAGCCTGGCCACAGAGCAAGACTCCATCAAAAAAAAAAAAAAAAAAGCCACCCAGGTGATTCTGATGCATATTAACGTCCGAGAGCCACTGTTCTAAAATTTTAAGACTTAGAGTGAGGGACTTACCAGTGAGAGGGTATCCTTTACTCAGAGGCATTCTGGAAGCTAGGAAAGTGGAACTCAGTGTATGCTTACTGTTTGGACATCCCTCTCAGTTACCTCTGGAATTAAAAGGAGGGAAGTGATGCTTAAACTTCTGGTTGCCACGATAAAAAATATATAAGGGCCCACTGTGTCTGCATTATGGGATGGAAAGCAGAGCCACTATATGAAAGAGCTATTATCTGGGTAATAAATTGTATATATATACACACATACACATACATATACATAATTTCCCACAGTGATCTAGACATATTAGGTCAAAACATAGCTTTCAAGTCCAACTTTTTTTTTTTTTTTTTTGTGGAACTTGCAATTTTCTAATTCACTTTTCATGTACAAGCAATGCTAAGATATTTTGGGGATCTTTTTCTCTTAGGTTGTTTTTTACCTTGAATCTAATTTTCTGCAGTATGAATTTTTCCAGAAGTCTTTTTACTAGTGGTAGAAGTTGCAAACTTTTGAGGCTATCCTTCCATCCTATAGGGTGATTGTTCTGGTGTCAAGGCATCAGTGAGACAAAGCTTTCTGTGGAGATGGTGAAGTTCGCCTCTTTCCAAGGGTTCGGCACTATTTTATATCTACTAGTGGTGAACCCAGGGATCTGGGAGGAAGAACAGTAGCTGACCAAGTACAACCTTCTTTGTAAAAATATTTTTAGCGTGGAGACACATGAGAATTAAAGGATTTTTTTAAAAATCCTTTTGAAATCTTTACACAACATGCCCCCACCCCGTATGTAAATGGGACTGTCACTCCTGTGTTTGTCCACAGCTAGAGTTCCAGATGAACCAGTGTAGTGTGCAATGACAGGAACAGCTGACTCATTAGTAGAGAGCAGTGAAAGGTAATTAACCCTGGGAAAAGTACAGCTGCCGTGCGGGCTGTTCCTTTCTGTAGGATCTGATTAGAAATTAGTGTTAAACCACTGATTCTTTTTTTTTTTTTTTTTTTCCAGAAAAGACTGTCATTGATAATTCACTTTCACTCTCAGGTGTGTCCCTAGAAAAGGTTCTCAAATGTACTTATGAACAAAAGGCCTCAAATCTAAAAAGCATTTTCTGATAACAGTAGACACCTGTTTTTCTCATTAAGGCAGAGTTCTTTCAAATGAATATTGTTTAACTATTGAAGATCGGTAATACCTTAACCCATATTCTAATAGTCAGCATGGAAATTACTTGAAAGGATTGTTTTATACAGTTAATAAGCTGTAGATAAATGCCATTTAATTATGTTTTCTTTTTGTTTTTCTTTCCATTTTTCCTCCTCCAATGCTTTTCCTCAGGAGTGATGGAAACTCTCCAGTTCAGATCCAGTAGCTTTTAGGGAAGGTAAGTAAAATCTATTTAAAAATAAACTTTTCCCCCAAAGAAAAAGAATCTCCAACTTTTCAACATCCATCAAAAACCTGAGAAGTTAAGGAACTTCATTTTAGAGGACCAGAAAAGATGCTTGCTTTGGTTATTGTTGGTATCCTCATGGTAATTTGGGTTATATTCATATAGATTTTTGAGGAGTGTTTATACCTGCTCATCCTGATTCATGACTTCATATGTCTGATATTAGGGGCATTAATATGTAAGACATTCAGAATTAACATGTATGATTTAAAAATGTGGTAGACAGGATAAGGTACCCTCCCCCCAAAATATCCATGAAATCCAGGAAATTTGTGAATATGTTATCTTGCATGACAAAAGGGATGTGATTTAATGAAGACCTTTGAGATTATCCTGTTTATCTAAAAAAGGCCAACTAATCACATGGTGCTTCAGAAAAAGGCCAAGGAATGAGCTGGGGAGATGAGATGTGAGTGGGACTCAACATTACCCAGCATTGCTGACATTGAAAATGGAGGAAGCAGGCCATTCACCGAAAAAGGAGTGGGCTATGGAAGCTGGGAATGGCTCTCCTCAAGAAAACAGGGAACTCAGTCCTACGACAGCAAGGAACTGGATTCTACCAACAGCCCAATGAGTGAGGAAATGCATTCTCCCTTGGAACCTCCAGAATGGAGTGTAGCTGAACTTGGTTTTAGTCTGGTGAGACCATACCAGACTTTGGACCTCTAAAACTATAAGATAACACCTTTCTGCCTTTTTAAGCCATCAAATTTGTAAAAATTTGTTACAGCAGCAATAGAAAACTAATAAATAAAATAAGCCCCCAATAGATGGGACATGTTTTGCAGCTGGCAATCTAAATCCTATAAGTAAATTCCTGTATTTGAGTAAAGAGAAAATGTTCTTGAGAGGCTAAGATTGGTAGTCTGTAAGAATTGGAATATTGATTTTGTCAATTAGAATGATGGTTATTGCCAACTCAGAGAGTTCTGTTTTCTACTTTGTGACACCCTCCTTCCCCAGAAATTCTTTATATGAAATATTTGTAAATGCAATACCTGTGTCACCCAAGGTACAAATGAGTACACGCTTTATTGGACTTTTTAGTGAGTCCATGTTTACCTGAGCATGGCTGAGTGGAATGGAACATTGAGGGACAGAAGGCCAGGTCTGTGCTGTAGAGACCTGACAGTCAAAGAATGCCGAGCCTAGTGCTTGAAAGCAGATGGTGGCCATGTGAATCCTGGTTCTACCTCTTTCTACCTGTGTGAACCCCGGGTAAGGTGGTGAGCTCAATTTCCTTCCCTTTTCTCATATGTAACATCAATAATACTTCACCATAGACATGCTAAGATGACTAAGTAAGAAAGCACATACAAATTCTCACAAGAATGCCTATCACTCTGTGAGTTTGGTAAAGGTGAGGTGTATTTATTTAGAAAATACTGTGTTGCCTCATCATTTTGATTAAAAAAATAAATTGATTTTGTCTTTACTTACGGTGAGTGCCATTTTCTCTCCCATACAAAAGTCATCAGTATGAATATATGAACATACATTGCTTAAAATAAATGTAGGTGCACAATAGTCAGGCCAGTCTGGAAACTATAAGTGAGAAAAGTGAAGTCTAAGAACTAGGGACTGTGTTATAGTTTAAATGAGTTGAAGATCTTCCTATATAGTTTTCTTTCCAAATCTGGAAAAATATGACTATTATTTCTATTTTACATTTAATTTTTATTCCTGCAAAAGGATCCATTTAAATCATAAGCCATAACTTTTCACGTAAATGAGATAAAAGTAGATATTTGAAAAAAATCTAACCATAAAATCTATTACACTTCACACTTGCTCTCCTTTGCATGTTGGGAGCTGACGTTTTCAACATAAAAGAAGAAAAAATTGTAAATTCTTCTTAACTGGCATGGCAACCAAACAGATAAAATCTATACTATTCCAGATGCTAAAATGTCTGGGTTGTTTTGTATTGAAATCCAATTAACAATTATCTCAAGCATCTGAAAAGTGTTATTTTTCACTTATTTCAATTCAATTCAATAATAGTGTATTGAGCACCTATTATGGCCACAAAATTACGTTACATCAAAAGGTCAACAATAGAGCCCTTTGCTTCCATGAACCCACACCAGCCCAGGGAAGGGAAACTGGACCTAGACAAGCTAATATCAGGCAGAACATCGTCATCAAGATGAGAGTGCCATCAAAACACTATTGGAATACAGAATTCTGGGTGATGCTGTCAAACACAATATGAATGACAAATCACATTTCAGCAGACAGATCTTGCAGTTCTGACGCTAAAGGAAAAAGTTCCTTTGAAACGTAGAAATGAAATCATCAAATTCAAAACATTTCATTTTAGGTATCTAATTTGACCATCAAGTCTCTGACCCTCTTGTAACTATATAAAAATATGGCTTTAATTCATTGTTTAACAAAGCCAAGAACAATTTCAACCATTGGTGTCCTTTCAATTGGTCTTTGGGGACATTGCTTTATCCTAGTCATAGTTCTCTGAATCTCTCTAGGGATGAATTTTTCAGGAATCATCATCTTCTGCAAGCTTTTCCAGTCTGGTCTAAGTCTGTGTTCCCATTGTTCCTTCTGCCTCCCTCTGTAATAATACCTTGCACATAATATCAGAATATTCAACTTCCTGGTTTGAACTCTTGAGAACAAGAATTGTGCTTTACGTATCCTTTTATGCCCACTGTGTAGCATGGCAATCTGTAGATTTCTTCTCAATATGTGTGTATTGAACAAATAATGAGTAAATTCTTAGGAGAATAATACTCGTATTTTTTTAAAATCTGTATTAAATTAAACACTGTAGTGAGAATAAAATCCAAGGATCATTCTGCAAAAATCCAGTGCCCCATTGACCTCCACAATTGAGTTGTGTCATTTGCTTTGCAAATTTCAGTATATTCTCCCATTCCATATTTCATAGTCAGATAATAAAGATAAATAACTATATTTTATCTTAATTCAAATGTACAAAATATAAGGAAGATTTTATGAAAAACAAACAGTTACTGTTGGGAAAAATAGCAGAATTTTTGAAAAAATTCTAAAGAACCTCTTAAAGATAGATAAGGAAAATGGAAAATGTCTAAAGCTATCAAGTACATTGTGTAATAATCTATATAATGAAATAGCTTAAATAGAGAAAATTCCCTTTACATAATAAAAAGCTTTATCTGTGAATCAACAAGTGCTCTTTGAACTTTATTAAAAATGTTTTGACATTATCAGGTTGTTTAGTATAGATTTACTGAAAATAGCACATTTAGTTGCAACACAAGCCTTGAAGTTAAGTGGTTAGTTTAATAAAACAGAGTTTCCATAGTTACCACAGGAAAACAGAGAATAACTTTTATTTCTTTGGAAGCCAGGAAGGGGCTTTAGAGAAAAGATTAAGCAAACAGACCCAGGCAGGTTCATTATGTGGAGCTTCGTACCTGATTGGTTTTTTAAAAGAGAAAACTTAATATTACAGAAAATTAAAATTTTCCCACTAAAATCTACGGAAGCACATTAAGAAGTGTGAACATTTCCTTTCTCTAGGTGTTTCCAAGTAGATTCTGGGTTACAGGGAAAGCTAGTTTAATCTAGCATCTCTGTGAGATGCGTTTTTTGCTCATAGTATTTTGTTAATAAACCTTGTAAACAAGTGGTTAAAAATGCCACCCCAAAGACAGCAATGCATTGCTCTGCTTGACGAATCAAGCAATCTTAGATCTAACTTTACTATTCATGGTCAACGTTTTGTTGAAAGGCCTGATGGAAGGGAAATTGAAATCCATGCTAGTGAAGATGTCGCCTTGTGCCAGCTTCATTGTTTTCTCAGTTTAGCATGGAGATGTGCTCTCTCTGAGTGTTAATGGAGGTCACTGTTGCTCTGTCCTCTGCTGCATCTAACCCAAGGAGTTCTTCACAGTTGACTGTTGAGAAACAAAATGATGTGGTTTCTAGTATCTCACCTTCAGCTCGCCAGCCTTTAAAGCAGCAGTGATTAACAGGACTTTTACAAAGTTTCTATGTAGTTACAAGGACAGTTTCAATCTTCTGTCATTTTTTTGCATTAGCTATGATTATGCTTTTACCACAAAAATGCATTTGTTTTAAAGGTAACAATACAGACTGGGAGAATAGCTTATGTTTCATCTATATTTATCAGCACTCACTGTACATTTGTGTCTTCATTACCAGGAAATATTAAGGGACATTGTGCCATCTATTCCTGTTTACAGTTTATTATGCAGAGATAGGAAACACTTAGCATGTAAAATGAATGTAGAAATTATTCCTGGATAGAAACACGGACATTTCCCACTCGTTGGCTCTTTCTCCTCCATCACCGGATCAGAGTGTAATTGTCAGTAATCAGGCCTGCTTGCTGCTGATAAAACCACTCTGAATGCTAGCAGCCTTCTTTGTGTGATGACTCAATTATTCCAGAAGTGCCTCATCAAATCTGCCCCATCAGCTGGGCTAATAAATAAGGAGAAGAAACTGGCCCCCCAAAGCAAATTATAAATCCATTTGCATTAACCATTTCGCTGGTCCATGATCTAGGCAGAAATAAGCATGGCAGATTGTGTTAAGCTTATTTGAATATGTTTATAATGTTTACAGCATGCAACTTTTTTTTCCCACAAGGTGTTAGAATTATCAGTCATGAATGGCATCTAAATGCAGTTATGTTAATTACAGCAAGGCTTTAAGTATCTTTGAGGGCTATTTTGTTACTTAAATCAGGTGAAAGTTAAATCATCTTGCAGAGAGAAATATAGGTCTTGCATAAGTTATTGGAATTGCTTCAGAGCTTAAGGAGAAGAGATCTATGTTTTATTTTTACAGGGACTGGAAGGACAAATACAAACACTGTTATGCGTACTAGTGTAAGTGCAATTACTTCATATCTATCACAGTGAGAACCGGAAGTTATTGTGATGCTCTGACTTTAACAATCTGCAAAAGCAAAAATTGCGTTTTTCTGAGAGCCTATGAGACTTGCTATAGCATTCCCTGTACTGAAAATTCTTTGAAAGGTTCTTAAGGCAGAGATTTCAAAAAGCTGGGCAAACTGGTAAAAATCATTTAAATTAATCCACAGAAATTGTGTGCATTGACAAATTGTATTCTTTTAAAATGACAAGCTATACTGAATAACAAGAAGTTTTGTGTGTATATTTACAGCAATCACTCGGGGAGGCAAAAAATGTTAAAAGGTGATCAAGAAAAGTAGTCTGTTTGCTAATATCAAATAATTCATCTTGTTGAATATGCAACGATTTAAAATCTGAGACATCCTCCCTAAAAGTAAGCGAGATACCATTGACCCACTTTGCCATGGGAGCTGTTTATCCTGCAGAGTGATTCCAGTTTTGCTGAAGCTCTTGTTTCTACTCCTGCTGTGATCAGGGGCCTAATTCTGGGCTGGTGGTAAAAATGAAGTTTATGGCCAACAAAGAGTGTTTGTCTTTGCCTAAACATCTTAAATGAAATTTAGTGCTTATCTTCATTTGCTCCAGCCAATGAAGCATATGCCCTAATATCAACCTGGAAAGCTAGGCAGAAGAAAGTCATTTTTGATGGCATAAATATACAGTGGAAAAGGCTTACATAATTTTTGTTCATCAACTTCTAAATATGTAATCTCTTGCTATGTTGAAAATACCGATTCTGCAGCTGATTGATTAGGAACTCCAAAATAAAGGGTTTAAGTTTTCATTAGAAATTTAATGGAGCAATATGGGTTATACAAACTTGACTATAACTTAAAGTATCATACTGACTAATATAAAACTAAAGCTAGAAACTTGGGACTGTAAAGAACTTGTCTTAACATTCAAAAAACTGAGCCTGGCAAGGTTAATCCCTTCTTTTTCATCATTCCAACTAACAAATAATTGGTGAAGATATTAACGTTAGAAGAGCGATTAAGAGCTCAATCTATTGTAAATTGTGAAGATATGGCCTCAAGGGATAGCAATACTAAGGTAAATGTGCTAAAATTTTTATGTTTACTTATTTAAAAGAAAACAAATCTCAGAGTGGTCTTTGGAGTCTGTATCAACATTCTGAACTTCTGAGAGGATGCTGTGGTTTATATCAGAACCACAGAATGGTCTGGTTCCCATGGTATGCAAGTTCCAAAATGAAATTGGTGATGCTGATGACCTTGTATTAGTTACTATAGTACAAGGCTATGAGTGCTACATACATTTCATATTAAACTCATTTGCTGTTTCAACAAAGTTTTCCCTTTGACTTTAGTTCTGAGGACTTAAAAAAAAATTACATCCTTTGGAACCATAAGTAAATTTTTTTTTTTTTGAGACAGAGTCTCACTCTGTTGCTCAGGATGGAGTATAGCGGTGCGATCTTGGCTCACTGCAACCTCTGCCTCCTGGGCTCAAGTAATTCTTGTGTCTCAGCCTCTCAAGTAGCTGGGATTACAGGTGTGCACCACTACACTTGGCTAATTTTTGTATTTTTCATAGAGACGGGGTTTCACCATGTTGGCCAGGCTGGTCTCGAACTCCTGGCCTCATGTGATCCACCTGCCTCGGCCTCCCAAAGTGCTGGGATTACAGGTGTAAGCCACCACACCTGGCCAAGGACCCATAAATAAATCTATGATTGTCTACTTTGGGGATACAATTAACATGTATATCATCATCAGTTTAGGTCATTCATTCTACCTGAAAAAATATAATCTGATATACTCTATTTTTGAAGAAAGTAACACACCAGACTCATTACCTTGTAGCACAGGTTTAAAGAATTGTCTTTCTCAGAAGTAGTACTCACCCATTAAGCAGCCGTAAAGGACTGAGAGTCCCTAATTATTGGCAGATAGTAAAGTGGACAAATGTAGTCCTTCGTGGTGACTTCATTTAACAAGCGAAGCCATGTCATCATCAGAGAGCACACTTAAGAATTGGGTAGCCCATTAGGTTACTAACACTTTGCTTGTCATGTTGTTTCCTTTTTTAAGATTCCTTTTTCATTAAAAAATAAGTTTCAATGCAGAAGTATTCATCTAAGCAGGCGGCGGCTGAAACTAACTGTTACAAGTTCTGAGAGCTTGATCAAGATTCTAAGTCTTAGGTTAACTGCCTTCAAAAATATGTATACTGCATGAATATTTTGGTAAGGCCTTAACTCTCATAACATATTTAAGATCAAACTCAAAAAAGTATGGCAGTTAAGACAAATGGTTTTTTAAAGGTATCTCCTTGATCTAACAGTGCACATGCAGGGGCTAGAGGGATCCGACGTCAGTGGCAGATTCCTTTTGGTATCTGCCAAGGGTGTGCTTCCAAACAGCAGGTGGGTGGAGTTATTAATGATAGACACATGGATGGAGAGCCTCTGCAGGGCTCCTCGTTCCCATTTGTATTTTGGTGTGCTTAGACTTCATGAGCTCTATTGTGTCAAATCATATTTCTAAACTTATATTTTGTCAGTGCCCTCTGTGCACTTTTCCAAGCCGATCTCAGCTGTGCTGCCTTCACTCTCTTCCCCAGGGAGGGGAGCCACGGCAGATGGGGTTAGGGCAGAGGGCTGATGCATCTGACAGCAAACGGCCGGGCTGTTGAGTGGAAGCTGTGAGCGTCAGGAAGCTACTTTTCCCCTGAGAACCAACTAACCACTGAAGAAAGTTGAAAATGAGCCCTTTGAGAAATGCTATTAAAAGTAGTAAAAAATTGCAATTGTGCAGATGATGTGCTGCTGTGTGCTTATTCGAATGCTAATGAGTTTGACATTAGGGAACTCAGAGGCTTTACAGCTACTCCCTTATGTGATTCAGTTCTTTATTGGCAATCTTTGAGAAAATAAATGGAAAATGTATTGCTAATAAATACATAACACGATAGGGTATTAGACAAAAAGCCATTACTTTCAGGATTTAGAAAGAGCTTTGTTTGCCAGTGTGACTGTTTTCCAGGATCTTTTGTTTTAGGTTAGTGTATGGCAAACAAAGGGGAATAGGCAGGTGGAAAGCTTCAGAACTCTTTCTGAACTGAGGGTGCAATAGAATAGGCCAAAAACATTTGGAGAGAAAGCCATTTTTTTTTTTTAGTTGCAATCAAACACGAACTAAGAATTCCCAAGCTCCTGTGCTACTTTTCAATTCTCACATCATGTGCAGTAATCTGCTCTATCACTTGAGAATTTTGTCTCCATTTTTCCACAGGAACTATAGTTGCTGACTTGAGTTGAAGAAGCATCTACTTAATGTCTGGTCAAATCCTACAAGAAATACAGAAATCTATGATTAAAAAGCTGAGCACTTTGATATACTGCAAAGGGTAGAGAAGGCAGGACGGCAGAAATCTTCTGCAAGGAAGGTTGGTGTCTTGTGTTTTAAAACATCAGAACTGCCAGACATAAACATTTTAAATGTGCATGGATATACATGGCATTTGTATAAATTGGTTCCTGTAGTACGTTGAGTGCACCACACTGAATTTCAAAGTTTTCTCTCAAGGGCCAAATGACCTGATGAAAACTGATTCTGTGCTCATCCCCAGGACCAAATAGAGGTGAGGCAGCTCTGTGTATGATGACTGAACACAGAGTAAACGAAGGGCAAATCGTTTCATTGGACAAAAAGTTAAAGCATTAGCAAAAGGATTAGTATCATGTTATGATGGTCTCTTTAAAAAGAACCCTAAGTAACAAACGAATACATTTTGGATCTGCCTTTTGTGACCGCTTGAGTATAGTACATTCCAAATCTTTTCTAAACTTTTTATTTTGATGGTTAAAAATAAAAATAATAGTAATGATCATTGAGAGTCCCTCTTATCGAACTTCCCAACTAAATTGAAGAAGTAATACAGAGGTAAGTAGATGGATAGATAGATAGATAGTTTGGTAATAAAGACAAAAATAAATTTGGCTTACCTTAAAAAATAAAAAACAATTTTTCCCATTGATACATAGTATAAGAATTGTCATTCTATTTGTACTCTAGTACAACCAAACTATAGATAAGTGTCAACACTTTGTTGATTGTTCACTTAAGTGTTTATTGCTGCTCTTCTATTTATTCGTCCAGCCTGATATATTTTTCTTGTTTGATTTCTTATCTCAATAGAATGAATTTCAGGATTTATCACTAAATCAGACAAAGTCATTTATTTAGTACCCCTGACACAGCAGGGCAAACTGAGTTGGCATACAAGTTACCTGGAGAAAAAGAGAGGTAAGGCGACATTTTTATTTATTAAAAAGTAGAACACGTTGAAAGAAAGTGAATTCAATCAAAGAATTTATATGAAAGCTCTCCTCTACAACAGATATTTCTCTGTGGATTTGCTTACAAATTTATTGTTAGTGCTGAATTTAGAATTGTGATTTTTTTCAGAAGCACAGCTATTTAATATTTTAAAATATTAAATAGGCAAAGTCCTCTGAGCCTACAGCCCTTTTCATATTGATTGGTATGTGTTATTTGTTCACACATGTTTGCCTTTAAAGAAAGTTTCTATGTTAAAATGTTTTTCGAAATCCAGTTTACATTCATTTGTGTTAGAAATTAGTTTGTTTATGGATTAAGAGTAAATAAGCGAGATTTTTAAAAGCACAATGTTTTAAAAAGTACTGTGGATGACTTCTGGAGTGAATTTATGCAAACACTAAAAAGTAAGGAATTGGATTATTCTTGAGAGAAATCTATTTCAAATGATCTATCCCTATATGAAGGAGCTTGATTTCTAACATTGACATATTTTGCAACAGATGCATCTCAAAATATCAGCAAGAAAAAAATTTTAAAGGCCCTTTTAGTGTGTTACTTGCCCCGAGTTATCTTTAAACTGGGCATATTAAAAATATATATCAAAAAACAAACCGTCTTCTAAAACATAAAGCTGGAGATTGTCCCCTAATGTCACAAAGCGGTGACTCTGAGGCTGTGGTACGGCGACTAATAGAAATCCTTGGCACAAGTTGGTTACCTAAGGGAATAATAGGACTATTTGCCGGAGTCGTTTGGCAAAAAGACACCAACACATGGCTTTGGTTTATATTCAACATTGCCAGTTGCACAAAGTTGCAGGATGAAGTCTACACCAGCAGTGACAACTCAGAAATCAGGGAGAATGAAAACCAACCATTCACCTTACGATGCTACCCCAAGCTTGTTTCAGGTCTCAGATTTCTTTACGGCAGTGCTTTTCTTTTTTTTTTTTTTTTTTCTTTTTTTTTTTTTGAGACAGAGTCTTACTCTGTCGCCCAGGCTGAAGTGCAGTGGCGCCATCTCAGCTCACTGCTAGCTCCATCTCCCGCGTTCACGCCATTCTCCTGCCTCAGCCTCCCAAGTAGCTGGGACTACAGGTGCCCGCCACCACGCCTGGCTAAATTTTTAGTTTCACCGTGTTAGCCAGGATGGTCTCGATCTCCTGGCCTCGTGATCCACCCGCCTCGGCCTCCCAAAGTGCTGGGATTACAGGCGTGAGCCACCGCACCCGGCCTAAGGCAGTGCATTTAAGGCAGTGCATCCTAAGCTCTAGGAAATTTCCTTTGAAAATCATCTCCTCTGAGGGGAATGTGCCTACACATGGCCCTCAGGAAGATCTGCTTCCCAGAAAACTGTACTTAAAATGACAGCGGACTGAATCTAGGTTTTCCTTTGAGTTTGGTATTTACAGGGGTAGGAGCGATTAGGGGAGACAAGGAGAAAGATCATAAATCCAAAGTGCACACATCCTTCGATTCTTCAGCTCTCTATATAGAACCAAAGACAGTACAATAATAGGTATATGAGAACAGAGCATTGAAATCAACAATAGTGTGCAAATAAAAGATGAAAAGTTCTGAGAATTATAAATATGTCATCACAGGTGGCATAAAAAAGATATGGGTTTGTTAGAATTTAATTTTTTTTAAAGTTTACTTTCTGAATTTGTTCCTATTCTTCCTGAGTTACTAATAAATGTATGAAAACAAAACCAGAAAAATAAGAGGAAGGGAAGAACAGAGAAAAAACATACTTAAACATTCTTAGGATTCCTCTCCACAAGTCAACTAGCATCCTTTTAGTACTGCAGCTCATTTTTCCCATGATTTCTGCTGTGTGACAGGTAAACATCTTTGCTCCCATTGTGAGCTGCCCCAAAGCTATGTTTAAAACAAAATGATGCCAGAATCATCAAAAGAAAGGGCACTCAGTGGAAGATTCTTTGTTCTTCAATTTGGCCAAGTTTCAGTCCAAGATGCTGGCGTCATCTAGTTGTTTGGTTTTCTGGGCCTAGCCATTTCCAACTTCCTGAGTTTTTCTTCACCATTTTTTTTAAACACTTGTTTTTTGAAAAGGAAGCGTCCACTGTAGATAAAGCGTTCCTCATGGAAAGGACCCCAGCTGCTCTTCTCAGCAGTCACAGATCTTCCTCCCACCATTGCTGTGAGTCCCCAGGATTGAAACGACATCTCACAAGAGCAATGTGAAACAGCGATGGAGCCGCACTGCCAGGTCAAAAATCTCAGGAGATGAGCAGAGCAAAATCTGGTTCAAAAGGGAGCTTACTGCAAGTTGAATGTGTGTGATGGACTTCTTAAATTAAGAGTGGCAGCTGGGTGTGGTGGCTTACCCCTCTAATCCCAGCACTTTGGGAGGCCAAGGCAGGTGGATCACCTGAGGTCAGGAGTTCAAGGCCAACCTGACCACCATAGTGAAACCCAGTCTCTACTAAAAAAAAAAAAAAAAAAAAAAATTAGTCAGGCATGGTGACACAAGCCTGCAATCCCAGCTACTTGGGAGGCTGAGGCAGGAGAATCACTTGAACCTGGGAGGCAGAGGTGAGGTTACAGTGAGCCAAGATCATGCCATTGTACTCCAGCCTGGGCAAAAAGAGCAAAATCTCATCTCAAAAAAAAAAAAGCAAAGAGTAGCTACCTGCATGATGTATCTATCTAACTAGACAGTGTTTTTTAATAAGTAATTAAATTTTTACTTGGACAGCTGGGTTTTGTTTTGCGTTTTTGTTTTATTTGTCATTAGGTTAAAATAGAATTTTAAGTGAAAAATAAAATCTAAGGGAAATAAAACCTCCACACATGTCAGTAATTGGCTTGTGTGAATGAAAGCAAAATGGAGTTTATGAATTCTATGTCCTGCTCCTTGAATCTCTTCCCTCCCACAAAACAGCAATTCCAGGACTTCCTCTTCAGTCCAAAAGAAGGTACCAGATCTGTGCACTGGGGCGATGTGGAAGAGACCTGCTTATTGCCCCTGATGTAAACTCCAGTAAGAAAAGATGTCAAGTACAAGTACTAGGAAATCACTTTATACATCTGTTTATAGGTTTGTAAGTACATAAAGATATTAAATGAGAGCTTTCCAAACTCAACTCAAGAGTTCAATTCCATTTTCTGGTCATTTTTCTTCCTCATTGTATACCTGCTTATTTCCATTGTTAGCTCTTGCATGTTTTCCTCCAAGTTTTGCTTTTTGGCCCCTTTATTTTATACATGTCTTTTCCTATTGCCATTTCACCTTGCATTCACCTCTCTCCCCAGAAAACTGGAACATTAAGCCCTTTTCAAAATGTTTTTTTGTGGCATTATTAAGAATTAGAGACTGAGCAAGAACCACTTTTTTCTCCTTTTTATGTAACTATTGTACATAATAAGTTGATAGTTATCATTTAAACTGAACTTTTTTCTTAAAGTAGTTTCAAGTTAGAGAAAATAAGAGTGGCAGAGTTTACCCTTAGTGTTCTTACTCCTATCGAGAAGTAGATTCTCAAAGCCAGGAAGAACCCATTATAGGAATTTCAGAATATATCTTCTGTCGGTTTTCATCTATAATGAGGTATATGAGAATGAAGTATATAAATGCCCTGAGAAATTTGGAAAGGGACAGCTTTTTAAAAAAATAAAACATCTGTTTTGAGAAAAGAAATGACTCGTTAGGTTTTACAGAATTAATTACAAGTTTGTCAGTAGTATCGGGGCTTAAGCAGTAAAGACGATTAAGTCTTCTTTTCCAGGGAGAAGAAAACAAAGTTCCCAATAAGAAGTGTAATTTTCAAGACTGCAGTACAAATTAGGTTGATTTCTTGAATCACACCATAATCATGTGCCTCATCTCTAATTCTGGAAGACTTTGAAAGAATGATAATCTACCTCCACCCCATCCCAGGGGCCTGAACACACACACTGAAGTAGAAACCTTTTTCCACTTCTAATGATCCATTACTTGGACAAGGAACTCATTGAACATGAGGCCTGATTTTACAAAACTTAAACCTTTCCATTGGCAATTTATTGGGGTCCATGAGAATAATCCAAATGAAGAATACGTAAAATATCTACTCCCATAGACAAGGTTCTAGAAACCAAAACCTATTTTTGAATTGAGATTTATGAGAAGAAAGCACTATCTCCTGAGCAATAAACTCTCCACACTGAAAAACACATACGCCTTGGGTTTCTTATGTTCTTATTTCCCAATGACCCCCAGACTTGAGTAGACACAATGTAGTAACTTTTGTTTTTTACGTGTGAAGAAGAGAAAGCAGGTGAAACAGTTGAGTTGTATATTATGGCCTTGATCCATTTCACTCCTGCAACTTGACCCACAAGTTAAATTTGAAAACTTAGTTCTATGAATGAGTTCTCAGTTTTTAAATATGTTTGTATAGGATATCTATATCCTAGACCAACAAGAGGACAATAGCTCAAACAGAACACAATTATGAGACCAGCATTCCAAGCACAGTCAAAGGGAGGTCCATGAATATTTATGTATCCTTTCCAATGACTTTAGTGGGGAGCGGCTGCCTGGAGTGGTGACAAGGCAACCAGGCCCTTGGGTAGCTGAATTGCAAAATAGAATTCAGCTTAAAGCCGGTCTAAAGAAGATTGCACTTAAGTGTGCTTCTGAAATTTTGATTTGTGTCCACTGGCACTCTTTGCGGGTTATGTTTAGTTTTGCTAAAGAAACTCACGGAGTTCATCCTTGCCTTCTGGGTAATTCTTCAGAGGGTTAGGGTGAGTTAATAGCATCCATGTGGCAAGATAACAATAGATTGGTGTTGCTTTGTGGAGGCTCACACATAGAAGTGGCTTCCTCAGAAATATGTGTTGGTTTTCATTATTTTAACCCTCACATGCTACTGATCTCTTGTCATCTAGTTATTCATTTAGCACATGGAGGGGCGTTCGCTAGAGTTGAGCCACTTTGTATGCAACAGAGATACTCACGGGCAGAGGGGGATTTCACAACGCAGTGCTTACTATCCTGAGTAAACCAAGCCATTTTCATCTTAGGCAGTGTCACATCTGTCATAAACTCATATGGCTTGAAAAGAAGGAAAATCGACAGGAAAAAAATCACCCGTGTTTCATTGTTGTTTTCTCTTATTTTGTAGTTTTAAAGTATTCATAACAATGGACCATTTTATTTAGACCATAGCAACTGCCGTTCAGCAAAGGCAGTGAACACTTTTTGTTTGCTAGTTTAAAAAGCAGTTCAACGATTGGTGTGGTGTTTATTAGGAAATGATGACAAAAGAGTTCTGGTGGTTTTAATAGTTTTAGCTTACGAGAGCTGTCGTTAATTTTGTCTGTAGTGTTGCAGGTGAAAAAATGCACAATGGATAAATAGTCTATATTGGTTTAACTGAACATAATATATAGTGTGTTCTGGAGTTGTTTGTCTCAATAGACTATAGTAATCAAAAGTAATGAACCTATTATGTGCAGGACCTTGGAGAGCGTCGAATGGCAGTAAAAGTGTGGCACATAAAAGGTTTATTAAAGGAAATTAAAGTCCATCATTGCCACACCTGCTCCCCTATTATAAGTCTATGGCAGGTCAGTGCCTTCAATCACAACTCAGCCTCTGAGAGCAGAAATGCAGCTCCCATTACCATTGCAGTCACACCGCATCGGAGCTAGTGTCAGGATTTAAGGATGGGAGCCACTGAGCGCACCTTCTGCCTGCCTCTGATTTTCAACAAGCAAAGCAACTTATTTACGTTTAAGAATTCCTTCTGATAATGTGCAGAAGTGAATTAAACTAAGAGATGATTAGCGGATTCTAGTGAAATGGATGAGTGTATCAAGGTCAGAGTCTGAAAACAACAGGCTTTTAAAGTCTTTGCATCCCTTTGATAATTGATTTGATGACATTTAAAATATTTAGTAATGATGTTTTGGGGAATTTGACACTGACATATATATCACTCAAATTTCACCTTCCTTATACCTTTGAATGATTATAACTGGCATTTATTCTGAAATTATAAGAGTAAATGTATGTCATTGTTGATAATCAAAATTTCTAATGGTATTTTCTGGGGGCGTTTCAGGGGTTTGTCTTCATGGTGCTTTTTTACACAAGGAATCATTTTTTTCCCAAGCTTAGAAAGAGATATGTATTCGGAAGAAAGGACTTAGATTTTAGTAAATTGGTCTGAAATCTTTTGGTTTGACATGTGAGGTTTCGTCTCCTTCACAGCCACTGTTAATGAGACGAGCCTTTTTCCATCTTTGTAATGCCAGAAGTGTTTGAGTCACTTCAAACACTTGTGGACAAGGACATCTGCCCTCTTGTCGCTGTTCTCTCTGGTTTCCAGCAACTGTGGATGTATTTCCAAAGCTGGTGGTGTGTGGGGGGAGTCACAGTTATGTACTATAGAGCCGGGCTGTGAGTCAAGAGCATGGAAGGCTACTGTTTTTCATAATGACCTTCAGAACTTCTAATTACATGTTTTCATATTTTGGTCAATGTCAAAGGAATGACCTTAGGACTTTGTGTTCATGTTATAGATGGATGCAGAGGCTGAAGATAAAACGCTGCGTACTCGCTCTAAAGGAACTGAGGGTGAGTTAGCAAGCAGGTTCTATGACACTATGCCTACCCCACCATGAAATATGAGAGTTCCAGTGCTCAGTCCCTCATGTGCAGTCAGAATGATACAACTTCCTCGGGGCTTCTTTTTTCATATCAAGCCAGGACACTGGCTCTTGGCATGGAGAGGCAAAATATTATGAACTAGGAGTTAAAGAATTCAGAAAAGTCCAAATGATATATGATGCTAATTTTTACAAAATGCAATCATGAGTGGATTTGAACATCACGCAAAACAGCATAAGGTTCAGCAAGTGAAGGATGTTTCATGGAAAACTTCAAATTAATGGCCAAAGGAAAAGACAGAATGATTAGTTTATTGCCAAAGCAGGTTTTGATTTTTATGTGATCTGGTTTAGTGGTTCCCAACCTAAACTCAGTTCAAGTAAAATGATGGTGTTTGTTTTTTGACTGTCTCTGCTGGGAATTTCCAGCAGCTCTGATGTTTGGAAGGTTTAACTTGCTGGTTATCCCTCTCTTTTTGTAACCAACAGATGGTAATGTAATATTGAAATATAAACAGGCCCTTGATGATCTAAACATCTGGAAAACAGGATTGACTGGCAATAATACCCCTTAAGGAAAATAAATTTTATTATAATTGGCTATATTTTTGTGACCCTTAATTCTAAGTGGAAAACTCTAGGTTCACCACAGCCTCTGAAAGCACTCGGATAGCTGTTCCCTACCCACCCCACCCCACCCTCCTTGGAGTCCACCTCACAGAGGAAGAGCTGCGGCAAAGCCGTAACCCTGCAGCTCTTTAGAAGGGTGTTGACATGTACAGTTGACAGTAGCTGATCAAATGGAATGCTTTCATTATCTGTATATTTGTATATGTAGTCAGGTAGTTAATTCCTCTTTGAGCAAAGTCCAGAATCCCAAAATTTTTAATAAATTCAAGGATAATTGTTTTCAGTTAAAATATAACCATGCTTATCATTAACCATGGTAACCAAGATGCAGAATAATGCTGTGCTCATGAGACTTTTTTCTACCTAAACAGAAATTTTATACTGTATTATTTTCCAGTCTTACTTTATATTACTTTTAAAGTAACCACATTATATATCCTAATATTTGGAATGTAGTATTTCTGAACAACAGCTTTTTTATGGAGCAAACTTCTCAATAGGATACCAGCTTAAGAAAAGCAATTTGACCCGTTATTTGGAATAAGTTTATGCCTGCCATAAATATCAGCACGCTAGGGTGTGTATTTGGATTATTTGAATTTCTTCTTTTGACTTCTAAAAGCACAGTACTCTGTCATACTTTTAAAATGTGGGTTTTTTAAAATTTGCAATTCCTTTTGGACTTTAAATTCCTCTGGCACAGGCATGAACACCCTTAATAGAGCCAAAATGTTCTTCTAGAAATGAAACAACTGTTTCTCGTGAGGCATGAGTAATCTTTAAAACCACCTGTTGTCTCTCTCAATATGCTGCTTATCCTTGTGTAGGCAGGTATTTATAAACATGAACTTCTTTAGTTCCCATCATTTCAGTCAGAAAAATCAAAGCTGTTTTTCCTGTAAGTTCTTCATTTTTAAAAGGTTGGTGATATTAACATGGCTGAAGCTCATCCTCCCCTTTCTATATGGAGGAAGTTTACGAGTAAAAGCATGGGACATATTTATTTAGTAAAGTTTTACCAGTTTTATTTGAATATGTCTTAATATTAATAAAAATATAATCTTGAGATTCCTTTTGAATAATTTTCCACTAAAAATAAAATGTATTTAAAAAATAATCTGAGTCATTTGTGCTCCTGTGAATTTTCAATGAATCTTTAAGGACAGGTACCTGGAAAATCCAATCTATGATTACCAGGCCCCAGGGTCACCCAAGGTACTCAACCCACAGTCTGCCTATTCTGGGCCACATCCATCTGTCCTCTCATCTCCAAAGAACTAGAGCAAGAAAAGATAAACCCACCCAGTGAGAAACTTGTTGGTCGTTACCTCTAGGTGGGTGAAAAGTTTCCATTATACAGTTTTGAAAATTATCAACTGATTGAGTCTTCTTTTTCTTCTTTTTTTGTCAACAGTGCCAATGGATTCGCTAATCCAGGAGCTCAGGTAAGATTTGCCCTGTATTACTTTTTTTCACATTAATGGGCTTTGATTATTTGAATAATTTGTACTTCTGAAGCCTCAGAATACTTGTTTTAACAGAAGGAATTGGCGAAAGGGCTTTTTCCATCCAGATGCTGTGTATGCACCAGGAAGGCAGAAGAGAATAACTGTACTGATACTTGATCCTGAACAACTCAATCTATTGTATTAATGACATAACAAAACAACGTTTTGCTGTGATGTGAGTGGTAGCCCACTTTTCCTCATCAAGCGTGTGCTCCCTTTGTGCACACCTCGCATGCGGTTGGATTTCACACTGATGGTCAGGGAAGAGCTGAGCTGTTATCCATGAACCTGACTGGTGGATAACCCAGATCCTAAGTTATCCACTTCTTACATTAAATAATTAGAAGATTTCAGGCCGAGGTGAGCAGATTTCCTGAGCTCAGGAGTTCGAGACCAGCCTGGGCAACACGGTGAAACCCCGAGAGTACTAAAGTACAAAAAATTAGCCGGGCATGGCAGCATGAACCTATAGTCCCAGCAATTCAGGAGGCTGAGGCAGGAGAATTGCTTGAACCTGGGAAGTGGAGGTTGCAGTGAGCTGAGATCATACCACTGCACTCCAGCCTGGGTGACAGAGTGAGACTCCATCTCAAAATATTAATAATAATAATAATAATTAGAAGATTCTATCGGGTAACTAATTTTTTTACCTAAACATGGGAACATAGTGTGACCAATAGTTTTTTTGAGTGGGTTCATGCATTTTCATCACAGATATTGTTGCTACTACACCTAGACAATATTGTGAAAATTCCACCCTAACATGTTTTCCAGGATAAATTCTAATTAGATTTTCTTTCAGTGTCTTTGTCAAGGTGTAGTCAAAAGAAAGTATGTTTTTTTAGGAAGAAACATATGCAGATGACACATTTTCTGTCAGGAACAAGATAATTTCTCTGTATATTTATCTACATGTGCTATTGACAACCTGGGAAGTCCCAAATCCACTATTTAGTCCACCTTTCCAGAAACAGCAGTGGTCTGTATTTGTTCCTCAGGGAAATGTTTGAAAAATGGAGGATGTGTAACAGTGTCTAATACACTTAAACTTTGTAAGGTATGCAATTTACACAGTTCTTTCTCCAGGCAACTGAGCTTGTGATTCCCCTAAAACACAGGCTGTCACTGTTGCTTCCATGTGGCTTATGATCTCTGTCATAGCGTTGGTTCATTTATGTAGCAAAACACTTATCTGTTAGAATTCATGCAGATGCTCTTCTCTGTGGAATTTTTCAGTAGGGAATCCATGGCCCTACCTGTGTAATCAATTTTGTCTTATGAATTTTATTTTATTTTTATCTGTTTATTTTTTTGAGACATGGTCTCAAACGGTCTCACTCAGCCTCTCAGGCTGGAGTGCAGTGGTGCGATCACGGTTCACTGCAACCTCAAACTCCTGGGCTCAGGCAATCCTCCTGCCTCAGCCTCTTGAGTAGCTGGGAGTACAGGTATGTGCCACCACACCTGGCTAATTTTTATATTTTTAGTAGAGACAGTGTCTTGCTATGTTGCCTAGGCTGGTCTCAAACTCCTGGGCTCAAGCGTTCCTCCCACCTCGGCTTCCCAAAGCTCTGGGATTAACAGGAGTGAGCCACTGCACCCAGCTTAAGAATTTTGATTTTGAAAGTATTTTGATAAGAACAGGACATATAGTATACCCCTACATTTGGACAGGATTAAACTGTTGAATAACCTTGGTCATTTAAATTATTGCCTTTAGAATTTGCTCTTATTTAAAATTCTTATCTTTCTGGAGGCTTTATTTATATCCCCTGTAGAATGTTCAAGAGAAGTTTAAAATGACCCAGTGCTCCAAGTGGGGGACATGTTTGCAGTCCTTGGAGTGGTTTCTTGGTTCTTGTTGTAGAATCAGTGTGCCCGTGGACACGAGGCCACTTACATGGTGAGGGACACCAGAGCCTTTTAAAGGAATCAAGCCATTTGGAGAAAAAAAGGCCTTAATTTTAGTGATGTTTCTTGAAGGCAACTTTTATACAAGATAATCTTTAAGGAATTAATGTGTGTACATTGACCTAAGAAGAAAAATATAATTCATAGATAAAAAGTTAGGTATTAGCAGAGAGAAGCAAATTTGTGGGAAGAAATGTTTACTGTGCTCTATGTGGAGAAATAGAAATTACTGTTTGAGCATGTCAGTAGCATTAATAATAATTATATATGTGTGTGTATATATATATTGAGATGGAGTTTTGCTCTTGTTGCCCAGGCTGGAGTGCAATGGCACGATCTCGGTTCACTACAACCTCCGCCTCCCGGGTTCAAGTGATTCTCCTGCCTCAGTCTCTAGAGTAGCTGGGATTACAGGCGTGCACCACCATGCTGGGCTAATTTTGTATTTTTAGTAGAGACGGGGTTTCTCCATGTTGATCAGACTGGTCTCAAACTCCTGATCTCAGGTGATCTGCCCATCTCAGCCTCCCAAAGTGCTGGGATTACAGGCATGAGCCACTGCACCCAGCCAATAAACTAATATTTATTGGGGTCCTATGCCAGACACTCTTGGGCTTTCTTAACCTCTATTATCTCACTTAATCTTCCCGATAACCTTATAAGGCAGAAACTCTGATATTTCAATTTTCAGATGAATAAAGTGAAAATAAATAATTTATGGAAATAACCCAAGGCTACACAGCTGGTAGGCAATCCAGACTTCGGACTCAAAGGCCAGCTTCTCACCCACCAGACTAGTCTTTCTCTCACACACAATTAATACTGTTTAGAGAAGAAACCAAAAAACGATGTAAGCAACAGATTTCTCACAGTCTATATTTTTAACCCTTATGGTTTATCTTTCAAACAGCCTAGTTTTCTTTTTCTTAAATTTGGACAAATAATATAGTTTAAGATAATAATGTTTCTATTTTCCTAATTCTCTAAAGATTATTTTTTGTCAGATATTTCATTTTAACTAATTTGTTATTAGAGTAACTCAGAAAGCTGATGATAATTGTTGGGAAAATTTATAAACATCATTAATTCACCTATTTTTCTTTAACGAGATCCAGCTTATAAAAATCACTAAGTGATTATTTGAAATTTTATAATCATTTCTGTTCAACAGAATGACCGTGCTTAGACAGACAAGGTCCCAAGTTGTTTCTTTTTGGTTTTGGTGGAGCCTCACTGTGTTGCCCAGGCTGGACTGCAGTGGAGCAATCACGGTTCACTGCAACCTCCGCCTCCTAGGTTCAAGCTATTCTCCTGCCTCAGTCCCTGGAGTAGCTGGGACTACAGGCGTGTGCCACCACGCCCGGCTAATTTTTTATATTTTTAGTAGAGACAGGGTTTCACTGTGTGAAGACAGGGTTTCACTGTGTGAGCCAGGAGAGTCTCAATTTCCTGACCTCGGGATCCACCTGCCTCGGCCTCCCAAAGTGCTGGGATTACCGGCATGAGCCACCGCGCCCGGCCCCAAGTTGTTTCTTAAGTAGTTTAAGTTGACCCAGACATAGATTGTAATTATTATTCTATGTAAATCTTGGGGGAAAAGTACTGATTCATATGGAAGCTTATATTTTTAGCATCTTTTAAATTTTTGTCCATTTCCTGCAATTCCTCTTCCAATTTTTTCCCCAGGTTTGTTGTGATCCAGCACAACTGTGTGCCTGAATTCTGAATATCTTAGGAAATGTGACATGTTTTCCCCAGCGTAAAAGTTATAGCTATTTTGTAGAGAACACTGGCAACTTTATTTGGTTCTTCTTTTTAGAATGCATTGGGCATGTTATTGCTTCTAGAGCGACTACTTACAAAAGTACTAATACAAATGAAGCTAATTTAAATATACTGTATATCGTTCATGGCACTAATAAAATTGATACTGACATTCTCATCTTCTTATTATACTCTATGTCAGCTACTATCATCACCATTAAAAAAGCAATTTATAACCACAGGCCCACCTTTAATCATATTCCTTATTAGCATTTCCAGTCTTTCCTCCAACACGATTCAGGTTACAGGTGGTGTCGAGAAGGCTCTCCTGTGTCTTTCTAAATCATGACCATTGAATTATCTCTGCGCTTTTCTTTTATTACTATTATCCTTAGTCTGAACCTCATGCTATTGCATCTACTAATATTGGTAATTGTCTCTTGCACTGGCAAAGTGTTTTTACACCAGTCCAGCCCCCTTCCTCTAGCCCCTGAAATGACTTTCGTATGTGACTACTTAGAGAGACAAATGAATTCAGGCCTCTTAAGTATATTAGAATCAGATCTCTCTGTCCATTCATGGTCTTTTTGCTGTGTACCAATTTGTCAGCTTAAGTTTGGTAATGAAAGTTTTAATTTAAGTTTCTCTCTTTGTTTTATTTTACATAATTTCTTACTTTATATAAAATCCTATCATTTGGCATTTTCCTCTAAGTTTTAAAATGTTAAATATTTTATGAGCTCTCTAATCAATAAATTATAGGTTTATTTTATTTATTTATTTTGAGACAGGATCTCACTCTGTCACCCAGGCTGGAGTACAGTAGCGTGACCTTGGCTCATTGGAGCCTTAACCTCCTGGGCTCGGGCAATCCTTTGACCTCAGTCTTTGGAGTAGCTGGAACTACAGGCATGCACCACCACACCCGGCTAATTTTGTTTATTTTCTGTACAGATGAGGTTCTCACTATGTTGCTCAGCTTGGTCTCCATCAAACTCTCGAGCTCAAGTAATCTTCTTGCCTTGGCCTCCCAAAGTGCTGGGATTATAGGTGTGAGCCACCATGCCTGGCCTAGTTATAGATTTAACAATAACATTTCATGAGTATGTGAAAATTGTTATGAATTACAGATCTAGATGGCTTTCTAGTTTTTCTTTTATCTTATTTCATTCACTATAGTCTTTATATCAGTAATAAATACTTTAATATTTTGGAGGGTTTTTTTAGAATTCAGTTTCCTTTAGTGGTCATAATTTTATTGGAACTTATTACATAAAGATTTCTGGAGGTGACAACTAAAGAAAAAAGTGAACTGATCCTGATTTCTAATAGTTAAGTGTTCCATAAGTCCATCAGCCAGGCAAAAGGAAATTAATCATTTTCATCATGAGGTTAGAGAAAATAAGGGAGAAACTCTCTTCTTTCCTTTTTGTGGTATTATTTCCAAATGTGGGGCTCAATGAATGTTTTAGAGATTTAATAGCGTAACTGCTATATCATGTTGGCAATGTATCTTTTTCAATACTAGGACAGGCCTGAACATTAGAATCCAAGAAACTAACGCCTTCAAGAAAACCCTTTTTACCTATAAGCCACTTTGAGAGGGACTCGAGACTGATCACCCAAGAAGCTGATGATAAGGATTAATTTAGAAGGGAGAAGTGTCCCTCCAGGGTGTGGGGGAGTTGTCTGTAGGGTTCAGTCACCCCGGCATCGGTCTTGTCCGTGCCTCTGTGTGATGGAGGGGCTCCGTGTGGAACATGAGGCTGGAGGTCTCACACCAACAGAAGCATTGCAGAGATTATTTTTTGTTTACTGTACTGTTCTTACTAGGGCAGAAAAGTGTCTTAAAATATATTGGGGAAGCTTTCAATAAGAATAAAAACAAAAAAGAGTTTGTAGTTTAACAAGAAAAGCTGATGAACTCTAATGCTCTTGTATGTTTATGTATTTGCATAGCCTATTCTAGCATTTAGCGCTGAAGGTGTATTGAGTGGGCCTCAACAGGTACGCACCGAATGATTTGTTGGAACAATGTGCACAGCGTCTGGTTGGAGCCATAGGGCAAGCCCGTAAGGTCGTCAGGACAAATGACATTACCTGCATTTACTCATATGTGCTGAGTTCATGGAAGTTAAGTGCTTTATACCTGGCCTGTGACAGGGAAGCGACTGAACCAGAGACAGGACTCAGGTCCCGTCTCCAGTCCAGAGCCCGCACCCCCTGCAGCCGCGGGATATTGTCTGCTGCCACTGCAGGCTGCTGCATGCCACTTTACTATCCATACTTGGGGGGGACTATTAATTTAAATTTTATCAATAAATTAATATATCAAGCTGAAAAGTATCCTAACCTTCCGACAAACCCTGCCACATCTTCATAATTCCCTGCACTGCTAATTATAAAGAGACTGCTGGCCGGGCATGGTGGCTCATCCGTGTAATCCCAGCACTTTGGGAGACTAAGGCAGGTGGAACACTTGAGGTTAGGAGTTTGAGACCAGCTTGGCCAACATAGCGAAACCCTGTCTCTACTAAAAATATGAAAATTAGCCAGGGGTGGTGGCACGCACCTGTGATCCCATCTACTCGGGAAGCTGAAGCAGGAGAATTGCTTGAACCCAGGAGGTGGAGGTTGCAGTGAGCCTAGATTGTGCAATCTAGGAAATACAATAAAATAAAATACAAATAAAATCAAAATTAAAAAAAAATTTTAAAAAGCAGACCACTACCATTTCCTTCTGAATTGTTTCCTAGAAAATAATTATGTGATTTTAAGTAGATGTTAAAATATCTAGGAATGACTCAAATATACATCCATTTTATTTGTTTTTTCTTTTGAAATGCCATCTCCCAAGCGATGACCTATCAAGGGCCTTGTACTTCCAAGGCTGATTTTGCAGTATGGGAGGTGTGAGTCACTTAACCTACACCTGAGGCCTGTAATAGTCATTTACAAATGGACTAAAAGTGGAATCCTCTTCCTTCATAGTACCCTAACCACAAAGGACTAAATAGTTAAGGTTTTTCCAGTTTTTATCACATGTATGTAATAAAATGTATATATTACATAAATTACATAGTACATAATATATATAACCGTGATTATACCAACCAACACACTGTAATAAAGCATAGTGTGTGTGTGTGTGTGTATATGTATATATATAAAATGGTGATTACACAGGACAGAGCACTCCCCAACTTGTCTAAGGTGTACTTTAAATCTTAATATCTGTATTTTAGAAAAATACTATGGAGCTAATGAATAAATGTCCATAGAGTTAAGAGACTCAGAAACAAAATAAGAGCAGGAAAACGTGCTTCATTTTCTTTGCTTGTTTTTCTCTACATTCAAATATTATCATAAGGATATTGGTGGCCTCTGTCAACCAATAGATTACAGGATTTGAGAGTCTAAGGCACTAACATCTCTAAAAATCACACATCTTCTAAAACTGTGGCAAAATATCACCACTGCAGGCTATATGTGAGGATTGACTTGTATTGCTGCTTTTGCATTGTCAGAGCTTACCTACAGAGATAATTTTTTCATCCATTTAGCTTTTCTTTTCTTGTAACATAAATACTTTTACACAGCAGAATTTGCCACTCTTGACTGAGGCATGAATATTTCCTTTGATATTTGTTCTTGTGCTCTAGCACAGTATTAGATGTTGCAGTGGATATGCAATTCACAGCATTGGTAACAAACCCAGGGTGTTATGTAACAGCATTGTTGAGGGTGAGAGGAGATCACGTCCAGCTTGGGACTCAGAGGTGCCCCCAGAGCCTGCCAGCTCAGAACCATGGCATCCCCTGGAGGCTCACTTGAAATGCAGACTCCAGGGCTGTCTCTGGACTTTTAACAAGATTTATAAGAAATTAATGGGTGTTTGGAAGTTTGAGAGGCACACATCACAGAGACCATAGGTTGAACTTTACTAATTACTTAGAAAAACTCTTCTCACCATTGCTAATTTTTAGTGGTATGAAGGTTGGCTGAAAAGTCAAAAGTCTGGGTTTCTTTGGTATTTTCTTGATTTATGAATTATTGGGGAATGTTAATCATTGTTTGCATTTCTATTTGAAAGAAAGCAGCAGAATACAGAACAAACGTCCAAATCTTGACAGTAGTGTGGCAAAATGCACAACCCTAGGTCTATCTTTGTTTTTATCTCTTAGAAGTGTTTGAAATCAACCAGATCTTCCTTAAACATTCATCATGTATCAGAAATCAGAGTTCAAGGATGGAAACTTTTAAGATGCTATTTTATATGCTTCCACAGATGACTCTACAACCACCTAGATTGTGTCCTCAGAGTATTTCATTACATGTCTCTGACAGAATCTGAAGTCTCCGTCAAATTCCATATGTCTGTCACACAGCTCCCTTGCAGCTTTGGTAATTTAGAAACTAAATTGCTAAGGCTCCTTTGGACTTGCTCAGGCACTGCACAGGTCGTTGGCTCTCTTTGGTCCAAATCTTCTCACGCTCATGCACTCTTCAGCACCTCCAATGCAAGCAAAATTATTTGACTGCATATCTCGTTTCTCCCCAGTCCTACTTGAAGAAATGCATGAACTTTAATCATCAGGCAGAATACTTCCTATCTTGCTATCTTTTAAGTCAACTATACCTATTTGAGGTCTCATTTTAATAATATTATATGCTTGTAAACATTATGTTTCTGACACCTTGTAAATTTTTTTGCTGCTTAAAATGTGAACTGAAATAAAATGTGTCCCATAATGTTGACAAATGAACTCCCTACAATCCAAATATCATGTGCTCTGGTTTCCAATATTTCATCTCAATGGGCAAATTCTCAAAACTCTACTGCAAACCCTCGCCTAGAATTTGACTGGTTTGTCAAATTCTATGGTATGAAGGTTGGCAGAAAAGCCGAGAGTTTTTGTGGTGGAAGGAACACTGGGTTAAGAGCAGCCCTGGTTTCCAGGGCTGTTTCCCTGACTAGCTGAGTGGCCTTGGAAAAATGTTCAAAGACCAAGCCTTGCTGCCTTCTTGACTAATGAAACTTTTTGCATATAGCACTTTGAGCCCTGGTGTCACAGTTTCCCCTGCCCCCTCCATCTCAAAACATACCTTTAAAAAAGTTTTAATTTATCATACCTAATTCTGACTTTTTAATATACTGCCTACTTTTTGAAGACAAGGAATCTATTTTATTTACCAGTGTAGGCCTTATACATGATGTTACTTGAGAAATATTTTATTTTACATTATCTACCCCTGTATGTTTAACCTGTTGATGTATTCAGCTGTATCTTGTGAGTTCATTTTTATCTTTGATATTCTCCTTTGCTACCTTTTCATTTGGGTTTTTTGCTTGCGTCATTTTTCTTCTCATTTAGTTTCTTCTCCCTGCAGGAGAAAATCATTTTTATCCCCCTTCCCACCAACAAATTTTGTTTTTTCAATATCATCACCATCCTGTTTTCTGAGAAAATCCTACATCTAACGCTACTTCTAATTTTTCATGTTAGAAAACGTTCTTTCCATCTCAACTCTGTTCTAGGCCATGCCTGACATAATTCTTTCCTTTGTCTTTTGACGTATGGAATTTGTACTTGTTCTTTCAGGCTCAAGACTGACACCACCTTCTCCATGAGGTATCCCCATGACCTCCCAGACTAAGACTTTTTCCCATTGTGTTCCCTAAGCAGTTCTTTACTTGTCTGTTTCAAAACACTTATTACTTTGAATTGTAGCTATTTTGTCATTCACTCATCCATCTGTCCACCCATTCAGAAGAAGAAAGCAGATTATCTGCCTTCGGCTTTACAATTTCATTGGGGAGACAATAAAAAAGGAAAAAACTATATTTTTTTAAAAAACAAAACTGTATCATATATAATTCTGCCTTTTTAATATACTGACTACTTTTTGAAGACAAAAAATCTGTTTTATTTACCAGTGTAGGCCTCGTACAGGATGTTACTAGAGAAATATTTTATTTTACATTATCTACCCTTGTTTGTTTTGAGAATAAATAATGTAGCTTGTAATTCATGATAAACGCATTTCTATTTAACATGTTGATTCTCTATAACTGTCTTTAAAGTGCTTACAACTTCTTTCCTCCCAAGTTCGTAAGTTCTTTCCCTAATTCTATCCCTTTACTTATATTTTTAAGAAAATTTTATTTTATTGTGATAAGAACACCTGAACCCTACCCGCGTAACAATTTAGTTCTGGCCCCTTTAAAACCAAGGCTGTTTAGCCAGCAGTTTCCATTGGCCCCTCAACTACAAATCAGCCTATTCTGTTTGATCGTTTCTAGTTCATTTTTCTATAATCAATAAGGGTCTTCCTTTATAAGTGTATTTTATCAAAGTATCAGACATACAAAGGAGATGTTCTTAATTCTGCCAACGTCTCACTTGGTTTCATTTGGTCATTTTCAACTGGGAAGAGAAAATAAAACTGGAAACAATGCGCCCACTGCCCATTCCTGAGCTGCTTGTAGGAAGGGGTCAGCCCAGGGAGTCTGAGGACGGGCGTGGTGTCAGACTGCCGAGCCAGAAAGCAAAGTGACTGCCAGAACCCGGGAACACTTAGACGAGATTGAAAGCTGAACAGCTGGGCATGGACAATGTAGATTGGGACGAAGAGTTGCATCTGAACAGTGGGTTTTTTGTTTCGTTTTGTTTTGTTTTGTTGAAAGGATTCTCACTGTGGTTCTCTGCCTGAGGCACAGGAACTACTCTGGGAGGCTAGCTTGGGGGTGGTTCTCAAAACTGGGGTAGGGAATGTTCTTCTAGGGTCCCCTGCAAAATCAGGGCAGGGGAGTGAACCCTGCATAGGGAAATATTGTAACATGCCCCTGGGGGCGTTCTCTTTGCCTTTGCTCCAGTGTCGAGGCTCAGGGTAAATTCTATTCTTCCAGATTGCCCCTGTGAGAATAGAGCGAAGTAAACTCCTAGACTCCTCAAAGTGCTCAAGGTAATTCTCCCAAGCCCCTAAGGGCCATCTTCCTGGTCTTTGGAAGCCGACCCAGAGCCTACAGTCTGTCCTGGAGGATCAGCAAGCTCTGCGTTCTTCAAGGAAGGGCTGGAAGGCTCACACAAGCCTGGCCATTGACAAAGAAACTTGGCTTTCCAACACTGCAACCTCCCTGGTTTCCTCTACCTCTCAGACTGCATCTTCTCAGGTCTGCTTGCTGGTTCCTCAACACCCCAGTCTCTGACACTGGATTCCCCAAGGTGCATCCTTGATCCTCTTTGGTGGTGATCTTTTGGTGATCTCCGTGGGGCTTTCAATACATTTGCATGTCCATAATTTTACATCCCCAGCACTTCTCTCTTTCCTGAATTTCAGACTCATATAACTGACTGTGTAGACAGCATCTGCAAATGGATCTCTGATAAGTATTCAAAATTAAAATCATTATCTTCTGCCATAAATTGATATACCCATCATCTTCCCATGTCAGTAAATGGGGACATTCAAAAGTCTTGGAGGCATCCTCGACTCTCCTCTTCAGACTCTGTATCCAGTCTGTCCAAATATCCTGATGGCTCTAACTTCAAAATGAATCTGACCATTTCTCACCACCTGTGCTGCTGTCACAGGCCCCTAAGCCATCACAGCTCACTCCAATCACTGTCAGCACCTTCTCACGGCTTTCCTGCCTCTGTTCTTCCTCATGTAAGATTCACTCCATGAGACAGTCAGAAGCCCTTCAATGAGTTTCCCCTTTCTTAAAGAAAAAGACCACATCTTTACTCTGGCCTGGTCTCCCTGCCTGTTCATTGCCCCCTGCCCAACTAGAATCCGCGCTGGGTCCCCCAGACCTGCCAAGTCTCAGGCTTTGGCATGCTATTCCCACTGTCTGGAATGTTGCTCCCTGCACAACTGCGAGTCTCACATGCTCACTTGCACCAGGTTTTTGCTCAATGCCTCCTTGTCAGCAAGAACTTCCTTGACCTTAGCCTTTACAATTACAAGCCCCTATTCCAGCTTTCTTTATTATTCTCCTTCTGCTTTATTTTTTATGAAAAAAATTTGTCACCTTTTGACACACAATCCAACTACTTATTTACTTTGTTCCTAATCTGTATTTTTTTCACAAGAATATAAGTTTTGTGGAGCAGGAATCTCCTATCTCATTGATAATACCCACAACATCTAGAATAGTGCCTGCCACATTATAGGAGGTAATAAATAAAAAAAAAAACTGAATAAATGTGTTCTGAGTACTGTAGAAGGCATTGGAATGAGACACAGGAACTCACAGTTTTTGAAAGCTAACACCTACAAGTCATGAAAACACATTGTGGTAATTCCTATACAACAGATTTATGTAAGGGAGCACAGTGGAATGAGCAGCTCCTTCTGACTGGGGGTTTGACCTGAGTTTGAAGGAAAAGAAATTGCCCAGGAACTTCTGCTGTCACAGAGCAGGCACTCCATACAAATGAGCTAAACGAGAGTGCGTGGCAAACTCTTCCAGAAGTCTGGTTCTTGGCTTGCTATGGGTTTAGGTGGTCTTGGGTCAAAGGAGCAAGGATATATAGGAATAGAGATTGCTCCTTGAGTACATGTGAAACACAGTTCTCTCCATTACTTTGAATTTACTTCTACTGGCCTTTGTTTAACAAGATATCCTCATCTTTTAAAAGCAACAGAAAATCATATATCAGAAGAAAACTTGTAGTTCACGATCCAAAAGTCTTCAATTTTTATAATTTTATGCCTTCATGAATCAAGCTTTGATGTTCTGTTTATTTCTATATTTATAACAGATGCAGGGCAATCTCTTGGCAACACAGTAGACCAAGGCTGCAGACAGGTTTTTAACCCCACGCAATGCCTGTGTACCATGGGAACAGCCCTATAAGTAACGATTTACATTTGCAGGATAGCTCCCAGAAGTCCAGCCAGCCAACATGAGGTTCAAAGGGTAAACTGAGCATCCTGAGCCCTTCCATGCCCTGAAGCACTGCCTGTGTCTCAGAAACTGTGCAGACACCTTTAAATGCCTTGTCTTGCTTGCTTGATCTTTAGTACCAGGAGGTGGGTGCTACTGTCCACGTTGTCTAGATGAACAGACTGGCTCAGAACCGTGTCACGGGTGGCTTTGACATTCTCCAGAAAGAGCAGTTGTATAATAACCTGAATAAGAATATGAAATGTTAAAGAAAAAAAGGTTATGTGATGAAATCTTAAACTAGGAAGTAAGCACTGGCAAAATAGCGACTTCCACCTCCACCGGTGAATGGAAACATCAGGGCACCCCATGAGTACCAATGAGGCCATGGCAGAAGCAGTGTCGGGGCTAAGCCTATTGACCTCTAGGTGCCCACAGCTCCTCAGTGGGGCTGGAAGGAGGTGGGCCTGGGGAAGTGTCATTTGTCAGTAGCTCTGGTATTGCATGCGGAGGAAGGCACAGGTACGTGTAGAAGGGGTTAGGGCTACAGGAAGTGATATGTGGAGCTTGCAGGCTTCATTTTCAGCTGAGTGCTCCTCTATCAGGTTATTTCTGTTTCAAGTTATTTGTAATTCAATAGGATACTTGGCTGCGGAAACATTCCACAGATTTGTGTGTATATATATATACACACATATACACACACATAGAGATACTACACATACATTTATACACACATAATTATAATAATATATCAGAGTAGGTGATCCTTGCTAACTCAGTATGCACATGACTACTGTAACACATGGTCCTTCTTTTAAATATTATTCCAGGATGTTAGTGAGTTCTGTTAAATGATTCATGCAATGTTCCAGTGAAGTGGAGAAGGATAAATGGAAGTATTCCAAATATCAAACAAATCTTATTCATATTTAGCAAAGACCTGTGTATATCTATAGGTTTTTAGTTTTTCTGTGTGCAGAAAACTAAAAAAGGAGCCTAGATTTATGAGCCACACCTCCATATTCTGCTAAATGTCAAGAAGTGAAATTGACATGTATGATAGTAGTTATAAAACAGCCATGGCCGGGCGCAGTGGCTCACGCTTGTAATCCCAGCACTTTGGGAGGCCGAGGCTGGGGGGTCACAAGGTCAGGAGTTTGAGACTAGCCTGGCCAGTATGGTGAAACCCCATCTCTACTAAAAAAACAAAAATTAGCCAGGCCTGGTGGCAGGTGCCTGTAGTCCCAGCTACTCAGGAGGCTGAGGCAGGAGAATCATGAAGGTTGCAGTGAGCCGAATCGCACCACTGCACATTGCACTCCAGCCTAGGTGACAGGGCAAGACTCTGTCTCCCAGAAAAAGGAAAAAAGAAAAAAAGAAAGGAAAAAAAAACAGCCATATGGTCTTTAGAAAACCTTTTGTCTTAGTAACTTAAAAAGCCAGAAAAGTACTATATTGCTCATATTACTGAAGAAGTTCTGTCTTTGTGTATGTGTGTGTGTGTGTGTGTGCTTGTTTTGTTTTGCTTTTTTCCCTCTGTGGGTCTCTATCTTCTATTATCATGTCTGCCCTGTAGGCTGTCTCTCTGTGGGTTGTGCTGTGTCTGTGTTTCTGCTAGCCTTTGACTATGTAACTGTGACATGTGCACACTTAGTTCCCTTCCTTCTTTCTGGCCTCCCTGCCTTCATTCCTTCTGTTTTCTTCCATCTTACCCAGTCTTTCTCACTGTTCCTTCTTTTTATTTTATCTTTCCTTCTTCAGATTTCTACTCTAAGTGTTCATGCTAGAGAACAGAAGGACATCTGTACTTTATTCATTACTGTACTAATTAGACCTTTATATTTCCTGGTCTTCACTTAAAGCCCTCCTAAATTAACTCAATTTTACATATGTGGCCCTGGTTTGAGTGCTTCTGGGGGTGACTGACCCAGAGTAACAAAGAAGCTCCAACCCCATCATCAGCTAATGATGTTTACTTTGTGAATAAATGAGATCGTTTTCATTAGTAATAAGGCTGTGCCTGCATCACAAACATAAATAGGAACTTAGTATTTGATGGATTTGGACATGATGTGTTACAGAGACAATTTTCTTAGGCTGTCCACAATAACCTCCCCAACACATCCCGAGTTGTCTGGATAATTCACATGAACTTAAGTTTAGGTACATGAATAAAATATTAATTGCCTTTGTTACTTTTGTTTAAGAGTAACTTTGCAGCAGGCATTTTTCTAAGTATTTTACAATCACTGTCACTTACTATGTTCCAATGTCCCCATTCAACACCGAAAGCCGAAATAGAATTTTGAAATGGATTTTGCTAGGACGTGGCTCCTGGTTCTGCATTCTATTCAACAACCTCCATTAAAATGTAAAATTCTTATCTTATTTATAAAATAACTGCAATTTACTTTGAACTCCAACTTTTACGACAAAGTTAACTGTTTCTCCTTTTCTTGGAAGTATGCATGCAAGGGTTCCATTTCTCCTCAAACTGCAAAAAGTGTTTCCACAGTGCCTAGAAGATGCATAGCAAATAACCCTTACCTCCAGGAGGCCCTGGGACCTGTGCTATGCGTGAATGGCAGTTGGTTCCCTTCTCCTTGAGGGTTAATTCCAAGACCCCGGTGGCTGCCTGAAACCTCAGATAGTACCAAACCCTATATACACTATGTTTTTTCCTATACATACATACCTATGATAAAGTTTAAGTTATAACATAGGCACATAAAGACATTAACAACATAACTAATAATAAAATAGAACAGTTATAAAAATAGGCTGCAATAAAAGTTATAGAAATGAGGTCTCTCTCTCAAAATACATATTATACTATACTCACCTATTTTCAGACCTCGGTTGACTACAGTCAACTGAAACCATGGAAAATGAAAGCATGGACGAGGGGGGACTACCGTATGAAATCAGGGAGAAAAGACACGGGACATCAGTCCTCATAGGACATCAGTCCTTACAGGACGAATGCAGGCATTTGCCAAATAAAAACAGAGGAAGTGGATTACGTGGTGGGGTGAATGAAGCTTCTGCATCATTCATGGGCGGTTTTGAAAAGAATATGAAGATACTTGTATTTAAGGTTTCTTTTTCTTTTAAGTATGACGTTTAGGGTTTACCAAACTTTCTCCCAGGGAAAAACTGAGCCGGCATGGTTGGTTCCTCCACTGACCCAGGAGCAGCCTTGTAGCCCTAGCCTAGGCAGGTGGGAGGAAAGAAGGGGAGAGACAAGGGCACCTCCCAGTCTTACCCTCTGCCCTAGACCTCTACTTCTGTGCTTAAGCAGCACCCAAGTCTTTTTTGCTTTTAATTAACCATTTTTTGCAAGCATATTCTGCTAATAAAATTTCTGCTTGGTAACATGATTGCTATTTCAAATTAGATGAAATACTAAATGGGGGAACATTTTATTTTCTTCTAAAACTAGGTGTTTGTGAATTTACAAAATGTGGAATCGATGTGGTCTGATCACATGCTAAGATGATATATACAAATAAAGTACAGGAGTTTTATCCCCCATTATTGTGGCATTTCACAGCTCTTATTGTTTTACTTTATTTTTTGGTTAGAAATGCAAACTTCAAGAAAAAAAAAAAAAAAGAAAAAACAAGATAATTTAGATTATTCACCAAGTTCGTTAAGATAAAATTGAGGCACTTTGAACTCAATTCTATAAATTCATTTAATGGGAATATGATTACCTTAGATGATTAAGGTGCTTTTGTTACTCAACCACATTTAATATTTTTTAGCAGATACAGTCTATAATAAAACTCAGTACTTATCCAAGATCAATTAAAATGCTGCAATAATATTCTTTAAACGTTCTTTTAAGATTATTTTAAATATTCCTTCCTCAGATGTAGTGATGATTTTGGTAAGGCAAATATTCATAAACTAAGTAAATTTTATTTTTGTCTTTATGATCAAAATAAGATAATTCATTTAATTTTTCCTAATACTTTTTGTTTTATAATGCTGTTTGACAAAAAAAGTATAAAATCACATATATTTTATTGTATTATATACTCAAAAGAAAGTATTTTGAAGTATTACTCAAATTAAAATAACAGTGTGGGCTTTAATGAAGCCAAATTCACTAGCAAACAAAAATAGTAATAAATCTCTCTTTGTATCTGAATTCTTTCAGTATGTTGATTCTAAAAGCCACATAATGTTCATCTCTTAGTATCTTCAATTTTCTAATTTTATCTTATTATATTCAACTTCTACTCTTTCCGGTACATCCCTATGATTCATTATGTCACCTTTTTGAAGAAGCCAGATCCTGTTTCTATATTGTATAGCTAATCCATGGTTATGCAGTAGCTGAACTGCTCAGTCAATTTCTAGGCACTTACGAGGAGTTTGGGAGTGCCCAAATGATTTAACTAAGACATATTGTCTTTGAGTGTAAATTGGAAGACATTTATTTGTATTTTATATTAAATGGTATTTCAAATGTTGGTGTATAATTTTGTGTTTTAGCCAATGACTGAACAGTTGTTTCTTTAAAAACTTTGGTCCATGTGAGGATTAAATTATCTTTAAAACTGTATGATTGTTCATGTTTTTGAAGAGCAGATTTTGGAACTGATCAGTTCATGATGTCGCGGTCATTCAGTCAATCTTTGTGTGGACCAGTTAGGGTTACTTGGCTCACCGGCTTCAGCTGACTTACTTCCTGTCTCTTCTTTGGCTGTCTAGCAAAAACACATCCTCAGTGGTGGGGAGCTGGGCAGAGAAGCCCACATGGATAAGGGAAGTTAGTCCCATCATCTGCACAGTAATGGGTGGCTGTTGATGGCTCTCCCAGAGGAAGGCAGTTCTCCAGATGCAAGATGTGTGCTATCACCAACATACATCTTCATATGCTCACATCTGACTGGGGCTTAACTTCAATGGTCATTCACTGAGCATGCTCCTAACACACAGACCTTCTGTTATGCACAAGAGATAAAAAAACGAGCAAGAAACGGTTTCTGTTCTCTTGTAGATGTTTCCAGGTTACTGGGGAAGATGATTATAATGTAGAGAGATAAGGTTTATAATCAGGGTGAATGCCAAATGCCTTGCTGGCACAGAAGCAATGTGTTGTGATGGTGTCACTGGAATTACATCACAAAGAAAGGTCTATTCATCCAGCGTGAAGTGGTAGCCGGGGAATCCCACCTACCTACTATTACCTCACAATTCAGAGGAAATTTCCTGTTACTCCTCTTACTGTTATTAAATTGTATCTTGTAATGGCTTGGTTATTTTATGAAAAAAATTCTGTGGTAGACGATATTCAATTAATTTATCATTTATAAGACTTAATCCCAACTAAATGAGAAAAAAAGCATCTGTTAGCTTTGGCCTTATGGTAAAAAATTCTCCCCTTTTATAAACCTGATATTATCAGATAACCTTGTCAATGGAATCAGTGTTCCATGACAGCAAACCAACCATCAATAAATGGCAACAACTTATTAGTTGCTGAATTTATGACATGAGTAATAGGAGAAGGCTTCAATTATAGGTTCACTATTGGACACACTGTAGCTCTGTAAACATGAGTGTGGTCACAAAGTTTCTAAGACATAGGTGAGTGAGTCGGCTCATGAAGTTCAGGGATTATCCTTACAGAAGGAGCAATAGCTTCACAGTCCCCACTGGGTAAAAGTGAATTTGTCATTTACAGTGGCCCGTTAACTCTCTTAGGAATCACAAGGCCTATTTCAGATGAATGCACAAGACTGTAACTTTTCCCCAGGGTCCTCTCTCCTGATTTCCTAAAAATGCAGCCCAGTTAGCCATGTACAGATTGTTTGTGTATCTTGCAGCACAGCCTGCCAGGGAGTAGTACCTGTCAGATGTGAGGGAAGCAGGACTGGGCAGAGAGAAGTTGAATTGCAGTGCAGGTTCTATGGAAGCCTTAGCCAACTCTGCCAAGAGCTTTGGTAATAGGTTCCTCTTCAGAGTCAGTCCTGCCTTGAGGCAAGTGTGAATATGGGCTGTCCCAGGGAGATATGACTTTGGGTTAAATGGCTCTCTGGTTGAGGGCAATTTTCAGAAGTGAATTCAGCTAAGGCACATCAGCTCCCCATACTTTCAGCCAGTGGGGAAGATGTGCACCTTAGTCCTGAAGGGAAGAGGAAGTGCATACCATGGTATCCACTAACATCTACACCTTTTCAACTTGAATCCTTTTATACGCTTTGTATATTAACTTCATTATGTACCTATAATTCTACCCATTCCCTTCATCCTTGCCAAGTTCCTCTGCTTATCTAGACAGTTTACTTGGTTGCACGACTCAGATCCTTTGAGCCCTTGGTCGCCATGACCTTCAGATTCTCTGCCTGCTAACCTGTTGATTTACTGGCAAGTTTGGGCCAGAAACAGTAAAGAGATACCTCCAGTGGATCACTTGGGTGCTATATATATCCTGTCCCAATATGTAATAAGCCCCCAGCCCTACAACTTCCAGTGACCAGGGTCAGTGACTCCCGCCAGGATGGTGACTATTTTCCTTGCCTGTTGTCTCTCAGCACAAGAACCCAGGTGACTGAGAAGGAGTCTGAGCTCAAAGTTGAATAGGACTCTTGCCATGTACCCTAGTGGCAGCATTCTCCCCTTGGGAACCAAGATCCTCAGACCCACAGGACCTAGATTTGGGGTAATAAATGTACAAATCCTTTAAGTAGTAAAGGAATTATGGTAAACCAATCTCCTTCTAACTGTACCTTTTTTGTTTTTGGATCCTTATATTCAAACTGTTGAAGACATCACATTCTCTAATGATTTTTTATTAGGCATGATGCCTCTCAGGAAGACACTCATCCTGGTAGGTGTCACCTCCAAGCTAGCCTCTCAGCTGTGCCTCCACGAGGTCATTTTGCTGCTCCATCAGGCTAGCAATTTCTGAGCTGTGTGGTATGTGATAGTATCAGTGAATCTTATGATTGTATTTCCACGGTTATTTTCCTAAGTGGGTTCCTAGGTCCAGGGAGATGCATGAGGATTTCCTGTTGGTAGAGCAGACACTCTGCATGACCTCAGGTAGATATTGTCCCAGCTGAGGCACTGAAGGCAGAGAAGGCAAACTCATGCCCAGAATTCGTGTCAGTTCCAGTCAAGTTCAGTTACTGCCCCTTCTAGAGTGGAAGGGTCCAGTGATTGGTTGGTTTCTTCCAGGAATGGCCCCGTGTTGGGAGGATTCATTATCAACATTGATTTATTTTGGAGGCAGATTGGACATTGGGCTGTGGGCATAGCTACATCAGTCTTAGTGAGAGCCTGTGCTGTTGGGCCTGTTCAATGCCCCAGTCCCTGCCCAGTCCCATCAATGACCTCACTGTGCTGGCCCTGGGAAGCTTAAAAACAGACTAGACAACACCTGGTCAGGTTGTTCTGTCTGTGGGTGGATTAATGCCTCCTCTGGTAAATGCCCTTCAGTGACTGTTATCATGCAAAATTAAGACCTTCCCATTTCACCCCCAGTCTCCTGAGTTCACCCACATGCCTCCTCCTCAGACCTCCTTTTCCCTGATATTCCAGTTAAATCATTCATCCCCTTGTCCCTGCCTGACTAGCGAAGCTCTTCACTTTGCCCATGGGCCCACATATTTTCTTACCTCAGCCACTTTTCTCTCCACACAAAGTGGAGAACCAGCTGCACCGAAGCCCTGCCCTATAACTCTGCCCATTGGGAAGACTTCTTCTCTCTGCTCCTCTCAGACTCACCCTCAAGTTGCGACCTGCTGACCGTCTTCAGACTGTGCTCAGATGCTGAGGTGATCCATGTACGAACTAGCTCTTCCTATTCTTCATAGCTGGCATTCAGAAACCTGCACATGCTCTACATGTGGCAGTCAAAGGTGAGGAACTCCTGCCACTGTGGTGGATGTCGTGGGTCTGGGCTGCCTGCTCATGTGGCTTGCTTGTTCCCACTAGACTTGCTTCAGCTGAATCTTGGACTTTCCATCTCATGATGGATTGTTTCTGGGCCTGCTTGACATTATGACTTGGTGGGTCTAATAGAATCCAGTTCATGATGGTCGGCTCTGACATATGGTCAGGGATTTTATCGCTGCTAGGGCTGTTTTTCTAGCAGTGTATAATTCTCTCCTACACATGACATGGCATTGCTCCAGTCCCCTGTGGGTCTGCATTGTGATTTGTCTGTTAGACCCTGCCATGAATTCCATCGGCATCTTTTCTGAGCACAGATACCTCTAAACAAACCATTGGCTTTACCAGGTTGTATGGTCCAAGCAACAGGGCTTCCCACACTGCAGCCTGGACTCACCGTGCAGCCAAAACTGGCCTTGTCTCTCAATGTGTGATTCAGAGCAGTAGTCCCAAGTGTGGAAGATGCTATCACCAGATCCTAAAACAGCCAATATGACATTATGCTTCCTTCCCAGTGGTGGGAAGTGTGAGATGCAATATAATTTGTCCTTCGTTATAAGTGGGCACATGCCAGAATGTCCCAGACCACTGAGCCCCTAAGGGCTTCACTGATACGGTGTGCCCCGAATCTTCGTTCGACTTATCTTCCACCTCTCAAACACAGATGTCTTGTCAAAGCCTCCAAAATACTTGCCACTTCTTGCTTCTCTGTTCTCCTTAGCATGGTATCATCAACAAAATTTACTAATGGAATGGTCTGTGGGTTATCCAGATTCTCTGGGTCCCTTCAGACTACATCCTGACAAAGGACAGCAGTTAGCACGGCCTTCAGCAAGATCACAGCTCTGCATGATCTCCTCGTCAGAATGCTAACTACTCTTGGTTCTGCTTCCTGATAGAGATGGAAAAGAACACATTTACCATGTCAGGAACTGCAAAACATGCATTTGAGTCTATGTTAATCCACTAAAGCAAAGATCTCATATTTTGGCATAGCAGCTATGTTGGAATCAGTACTTGTTTGACTTGACAGCAGTCCACTGTCAGCCTCCAGGATCAGTCTTATAGGGTCCACACTGGTTAATTAAATGGAAAAAAAATGATAGGGACCATCAACCATGCATTCTACAAGTTTTAAGGGTGATACAACTTGAATCTCCCTTATCTGAAATGCTTGGGGCATAGAAATGTATCGGATTTTGGATTTTTCAGAATTTGGAATATTTGCATATACATAATGAGATATCTTGGGAACGGGACCCAAGTCTACACATGAAATTCATTTCTGTTTTATATACTTGTTTTGCACATGGACTGAAGTTAATTTCGTACAATATTTTTTAAAATTTTGTGCATGAAACAACGTTTTGACTGCACCTGTCACATGAGGTCAGGTGTGGAATTTTCCACGTGTGGCATCATGTCAATGCCCCCAAAATTCAAATTTTGGAGCATTTTGGATCTTCAGGTTTGAGATACCCAGCCTGTACTAGTGTTTGCCATTCCATCTAGAATATAATGTTTAAATCTACTATCTGGTAACAGAATGGGAGAAGTTTTAGAGGATTTCATTTGCGGGTCTCACTTTATTAGCTCCTACCACACTAGCCAAGAAGCCAATATGTATCTGCACCAATTGTACATGCAGAGACCAGTGGTACACCCATGAGAAAAATTTGTGAAGCCAGGACACCCCCGGGACAGGGTTTAATTTGTGATCTGCCCCCATATTCTCCCACTCTATCAAAGGGCCATAATGAAGCTTCGGTCCCTAGGTATCAACTCAGACAATGAGTGCAATAGTCCTTGAATGCTGTGTAATCTTTTTTCCCCAGGGCAATTGTTCTCCAAGTAAATGACCATAGGTCCTTAAGAAAAGAGACTAGGGAGACCTTCACCATAGGGAACTTCCTTGAAAGGACGGGCTGTTCTCTTTCAATCATTGGGTTCTGAGTTTAAGAACTGCCTCAGGCCCAGAGACAAAAAGCCAAGGATCATGGATTTTTATTGGGATGGGTTTCCTGGCCTATGCAAGGTATCTGTCCTAGAATGTCCACTTCTCTGAATCTTTTGATCCCTTCTTTATCCTTTGCGATGGCAATTCTGGAATCACTGATTAGTGTGAGCTATTGTTTTTCTAGGCTTTCAAAAGTCAATGCAGTATAGGAGATGGCTTGCACATCAACTTTCCCTTATCCAAGTTAATATTCCATACCTTTGATCCAGCACCTTCAGGATCCAGCCTGTCTGTACACCTCTAGCTCCTGCCATGCATATGAGCTAGATCTTGCAGCTCCTTTTGGCCCATGTACCCTTCCCACTCTTAGAAAGCCAGATGCTGTGGTGTATTGATGTTGGTTATTGTTAAGGGGCAAGGAGGGGTGATGGAAGCATGTATTCATCATCTCCAATGTGATGCAGGGAGAAGGGGACTAATTGTTTGGCTCAGAGGGTCCAGGGCACTCTCAGGATTTAATATTTTTTAGTGCATCAGCCAAACGGTCCAGATCCTGTCACCATATGCAGTAAGTGTTGCAAGTTTAACGTGGCTCCAGTTTGAACTCCCGATCTCCAACCCTTGTGAATCCTGCTTCTGCAAGTCTTATCCATCTCAGAAATGGTAACTACATGATTCCAGTTCTTAAGAGAAAACCCTTGTAGGCATCCTTGACCCTTTACTGTCTTTTACATCCATCATCTAATCTCTCATAATTCCATTTGCTTTCTCTTGCAAATGTATTCAGAATCTCACCAGTTCTCACCACCACTGCTAGTACAGCCACAATCCAAATCACTCACATCTCTCATCTGGTTTATTGCCATAACCCCTGACCATGCTCCTTGTTTCTAACCTTCTATCTACAACCTGTTCTTAACATGGAAGCCAGAATAGTCCTCCTAAAATACAAATCAGCCCCTGTCAGTCTGTCAAAACACTACAACATATTCAAATCTCACTAAGAGTCAAAGTTCCTAAAATGGTCTGTAGTTCTCAGCATAATCTGAATCCATTATTTCCCTGACCTCATCTCCTATTATTCCTCCTCCCTCACTGCGCCTGAGCCTTCGTGTTCACCTTCAAATGTGCCTTGCACAGCACTGTCTCAGGGCCTTTGTACCTGCTGTTTCTGCTGCCTGCAATCTTGTGCCCCACTGTTTCTGCATTTTCTCCCTTACCTAACCTCCTTCGGATCTTTACTAACATTCAATCTTCTTAATGGGGCTTTTCCTGACCACATGATCTCAAACTCTGATCCTTTGCTAACTTATACTTCCTATTTTTCTTCTCTGATGTATCTTTTTCCAAAGCAAACATCTTCGAACAGACTAGTATTTTACTCAGTTTAACAATTTTCTGTCTCCTTTCTCCATAATAAAACTCTAGGAAGAGAGACACTTTTTCAATTTTATTCAATGCTATATCCTTAAAACTTAGCACATTGCTAAATAAATGTTTATTTAGCACTTATTACATATTTATTGAATAGGTGAATATTTCCAAAGGTATACAAGCTGGAAATATAGTACTGGCCATATACATTGATATTGCTGAATAATTGTTGAGTTTTGTTTTAACTAGAAGTATGCAAAAGGAATTAAAAATCAATTGCATTAATTAATAATCATTATTTTAAGTATAGATTGCATTTGTTTTAGAAATGTGGTATAGAAATGCAAATTAACTCAGACATGGTTCTTTAAGTAATTTATGTATTGGGTAATTAGGTCAAATGCACACACGGCTACTACTGAGAACATATGTAAGACAAACTCTCAACCAAAAAACAAAAAGGATCACCTCTCTTTAATCATGCCTCATCTTATATTTAGTAAATGAAAAATGCCTGTCCTTTCCTAGGTCAAGGAAAATTTTCTCCATCAGTATCTCAAAAAAGTGATCTATTATCCTTTAAGAAAAAGTTGAGGACTGTAATTCTAAACCAAATAAAGCTCATTAAATCATTGAACAGTATGATATGGAGAGTTTTAAGGCTAGTATTAAGTAATTATAGGTATAATTTAGGTCCAGACTGCCTGAGTTCAAATCTGGGCTCTTTCATTAATGGCTATTTTATATTTTACAAATCAACCTCTCTGAGCTCTAGAGATATAATAGCACCAACCCCAGGATATTATTACAAGAATCCAGTGGGCTGATACATGTAAATTATTTAGAGCACTCCCTGGCACATTTCAAGTACTCACTAAATCTTACCTGTTATCATTGGTTCCACTGGGTTAGAACCTACAATTAAAGTCAGGACCTTTAACTTTAGTCTATAAACACTTTGGCAATCAAAGAAATTTGCAGCTCACGTTGGCTGAACATAATCAGGCTGCAAATGGACCTACTAAGACTCTTTTTTTTCTTTTTAAAAGTAACACTTGATTGAAGTATAACACATATCCAAAAAATTCGCAACTTATGTATGTATAGCCTAATGAGTTTTCACTAGATGAACATACCCATGAAACCACCATCAGAACAAGGAACAGGACTTTATCAGCAACCCAGCCATTTCCTTCATACCTCCCCCAGCCGTGACCCTTACAAAAGTCATCACCCCTGACTCCGCCTTCATCGATTAATTGTGCTGGTTTTGGACATTATGTATGCACTTTCATTGCCTAGATTCTTTGATTCAACCATATGTGCATGAGATTCATCAGTGTTATTTGTAGCAACAGTTGCCTTTTCCTCATGGCTAGCATATTCAGGGGCATGAATATTCCACCATCTTTTTATTCATTCTGCAGTCAAAGGACTATGCGATGTTTCCAGTTTGGGAGAGACTACTGCTGTGAATATTATTGAACATGCCTTTTTGTGCATATATAGACATGGCTCTTTCAGGTATGCACTTAGGAATGGAATTTCTGGGCCATGGGTAGACATCTGTTCACCTTTAGTAGATATTGCCGAGCAGTTTCCAAAGCAGCCATACCGATTTACCTGTGCCAGTAGTGGATGAGCATTCCAGTTGCCTGAGATCCTCACCGACATTTGGGGTTTGTTGGTCTTTTCATTTTAGCCATCCCAGTTGGCATGAACAGTACCGAAGTGTAGGTGTTTGCATTTCCCTGGAGATGAAAGAATCTGAGCACGTTTGCATTTGTGTATCAGCCAAAAGTTCTTTTGTGAAGTGACTGCCCATGTACTTTGCCTAGGTTTAAAATTGGCAGTCTGTCTTTTCTTATTTATTTGAAAGAATTCTTTATATATTCCGTATATAAGTTATTTTTTGATGTAGGTACTGCAAATACCTTCTCCCACTCTTTGGCTTGCATCTTTTCTCTTAATGGTCTTTGGAAAACCATATAGCATGTCATACATATAGAAGAGTGTGCAGATGAAGAAGCGGGGTTCATAGCTCTTCACAACCTGACAGTGCTTGTGTAAATGGATGGAGAAGTGGAATGTTAATAGGAGGCTCCCCTTACTGGTTGGCAACTTCTGATAAATAAAAGTTTTTCATTTTAATGTGTTCTGATTTGTCAGTGTTTTCCTTTAAATTAGTGTTATTTGTAACCTGCCTGAGAAAATTTTGCCTACCCCAATGTCATTAAGATATTATCTCACATTTTCTTCTAGAAATTTTATTATTTTACAGTACAAATTCACAATCCGTCTGGAGTTTATTGTATATACTGTGAGGCACAAGTAGAGGCATCTCTTTTTCAGATAGATATCCAATTAATCAAGCACTGTTCACTGAAGAAACAACCCTTTGCCCAATGATGCCTTTGTCATCAATTAACCATATATGTGTGGGTCTACTTCTGGACCCAATGAATGGAATCTCTATGCTGTTCCATTAGTCTGGTTTTTTTTTTTTTGAAGTTTGCCCCAATAATACCTCATCTCAGCTACCACAGTTTTATGATAAGTTTTGACATCCAACATTGTAAGCCTTCCAACTTTGTTGTTCTTTTCCAACCTTGTCTTTTCTCTTCTTGGTTCTTTTCATTTCCACAGAAATTGTAGAGTTAATTTGTTAACTTCTAAGAAATATCCTCTGGAGGTATTGGTAGGAATTGCATTGAATCTAATTGATAAAGAAGGGGAAAGTTGAAATTACTATACTGAGTCTTTTCATCCATGAACACTTTGCATCTCTCTATTTATTTAGGCCTTCACTGGTTTTCTCACTATGTTCTTTATTGTGTACAGGTTTGTACATCTGTTAGATTTATTCGTAGGTATTTCATAGTTCTATGCTATTGTAAATGTTTTTAAATTTTTATTTTCTAACTGTTTGTGACTGGTTTATAGAAGTACAATGAATTTTTGAATCGTGAACTCACTAAATGTACTTGTTTTTAAATTGTATCTGTAGATTCCTTTGGATTTTCCTCAGACACAATCATGCCTCTGCAAATAATAATAGTTTAATTTTTTCTTTTTAAATCATCATACCTTTGTTTTTTTCCATCAATCTTCTTAGTCTTAATTCAGATCCATACTTCTTGGCCCCTTTCAATGAATCTGTGGTGTTCTGTCTAATTAGAAGAAATCAGTAGGAATACCTGTTAAGAATTTTCCATGAAAATGTTAAAGCATGTAAGTCTTTTCCTCGGACTCAGAGGTTCACAATCTTTGTTTACTTTTGTATTTTATTCTTTTTGGGATGTGTGCACAGAATGCATCTATTGCTGAACCTACATTTAAAAAATATGTTGCATACCTTCTGAAAACTTCATTGAGAATGTATTACTATAGTAGATAAGTTGAAAACTCTAGATGTGGGGGATTCACATTTTCCTAATGTATCTTTTCTGAAACCTGAAAGATCAACATATTTGACTTCTCAACATACTTCCAGTGCAGAATTGATCACTAGTGTTATCTAATTATGGTTTACTTCAATTATTTTTCAAAAAAATTTTCAGTCAACTCTTGTCATCAAAGGGAATACCATTTCAAATGAGAATTCAAGTTTCTAAGTAAAGGCATTTCTCAAATATGTAACCAAAAAGTTTCACGTAAAAAATACAGATCTTTTAAATATATTTTAAGATAGTCAAAACCTGAAAAGTATAGAGTTGAAAGATATTTGGTGCATTGATAAAGTTCCCTGGGGGACGCTGGATGTTTAAAGCAACAGTTTGATTGAATAGAACAATAAATGCAGGGCTGAGTGTATTTTTTCTCTTTCTTTCTCATCTACTAGAAAAATATAGATAATAGAGCTCATTTATTTCCTTAACATTTCAGAGCTCCGCAGATGGGAAAACACAACCCAGTGGAAATGATTTCTGGCAACCTTGAGAAGATATGTTAGCATTTTGTGGCATTTCTCTCAGTGACATGTAAAGCATGGCTTTCCCTCATTGCAGTGTCACAGTGAAGTGTCACAATAAAGCCAAAATAGTGTGCCCTCGGGGAAAACTAGGAAAAGGGACCATTTTCCATACACACACAAAGAGTAATATTTATTATAAAGCCTTTCATTTTAGTTCCAAATGCTGCCGGGGCTGTGGGTATTTTCCAGTGGAGAAATGCACAGAATGTGAGACTTAAAGCAAATGTTATGTGTAAATCTAATGCAATTTATGTAAATATAAATAATATGTTAAAAAGTAGAATGCATTTATGGACATACATGCATGCACAAATCTCTGTAGCGTGCCAGGGAGAAAGCTTGTGATGCTGCAAAGTGACAGCATTAGCCAGTGTTGATGGAGTCCAGAGAGCCCTGAGCTGGGAGCCAGGACAGTTCCATCTTTACCTATTTTTGTCACTACTAGCACAGATATTATCTCTTTTATCCACAAACCCTGTGATATGTAGGTTATTAATTCCATTTGTTAGATGAAGAATTTGATATTCCAAAAATTTAACTGTCTGTTGCAGATTACACAGCTAGTATTACTTACATGATTTCACATACTCTTATTATCAAATACAATAGTTTATTATAAGCTAAACTTGTAGTTCTGATAAAAACCTTACATATCCTCTTCATCTTACACTCACACAGTTATTATTTGGACCCAAATGTTGAACGTGATTTTTATAGTCATCAACTGCCATCTCATTAGGTTCATTCTCCTGCCCCAGGCTATGGACATTTTGGGAGTGTCTTAGTTATTATTTTGCAAGGTGTTTCTCATTGCTGCAACTCAGTGTCTTCTTCAGGCTGGATGACTGTTGTATATATTCTCACTCAAATCAGTGGGCAAGGTCCTGTGTCAGGCACCTTTCTTCTAATTAGAGAGGTTGCTGTTTCATCCAGGTTCTACTTTAACCAATTATCAAATGCATACAGAAATTACCCACGTCTATGTCCTGATGTAGTAAAATGGAGGAGAGGGTGTGAGCTTTGGGGACCTATAGACTTGGATTCAAATATCAGCCCCACTATTAGCAGTTAATGTGATTCTGGGAATGTTACTAGCTTTTATAAGTACATTTGGATGATGATATTAACAAGATACAGTTTGTAAGGATCTTAAAGGTAGCATGAGTTCAGGCCCATTCATCACTCCAGTCATCAGAGAAAGAAATGACAATCTTTTTGATGACCAATCTTTTAGTAACCACCCCTGCCACCCGAGATCTCATTGATGAATGCTTCCTGATGCCAACAAATAATCTCCTCTTTCTCCTTCTCCTCCTTCCTCAGTTCTATCATGGAAGATGCAGCATGAGATCTCACTTTTAAGTGTGCTGTACACTATTGTTGACTCTAGGTATAGTGTTGAACAGCAGATCTCTAGAGCTAATTCATCTTGCTTGACTGAAACTTTATGCCTGTTTGATTAATAACTCTCATTTCCCCCTCCCCCATTCCCTGGCAACCACCATCCCACTCTGATTTTATAATTTTGACTATTGTAGATACTTATAGTGCAGTCACACAGCATTTGTCTTTCATCTGTCTGGCTTATTTCACTGAGTATAACATCCTCAAGCTTCATCTACATTGTTACATATTACAATATTTCCTTCTCTTTAAAGAATGAAGAGTATTTCATTGTATGTATGCACCACATATCAATTTGTCAATTATTCATGGACATTTAGGTGGTTTCCACATCTTGGCTGTTGGGGATAGCTGCAATGAACATAGAAATGTAATGGATGTAGAAAACTGGGTGAATGTTCCTCAAAAATACAACCACCATATGATCCAGCAGCTCCACTTCTGGGTATTTATGTAAGAGAATTAAAATCAGGATCTTGAAACATCTTCACTTTAACACCCTTTGTTAGCTGTTTTCCCAATACCAATGTTATGCTTAAATTACTATGACTTTTAGAATCCATTTCCTTTCCCTGCTTTAATATCTGAATGACATAGGAGCCTTTCCCATTTGCTACAAATCTTGGCTCATGATGATGGCTTAATGATCTTAGTTTTATATTTTGCAATGATTTTTTTTGGTGGAAATTCATTTGACTCAGGATACTTGAACTACTTTAGGGAACCTCTTGAACCTCCTGAAGAGAGTTTCTCTAGGAACTCTATGCCTCTTTGATCTGTTTATTCTGCCTCCCTGTTCAGCCCCTCAAAGCCAGTCTCCTTTGACAAAGAAGGCAAGCATAAGGGTGTTTCTGCTTCTTTGTGCTGGCTCTCACTACATCATGATCTATGGTGTAGACTTCTGTTTTCCTTGACAAATGAGCAGACGCAGTCCATGTTGGTCCTCACTTCCTGCCCCATCTTCTTATCATGGCGGTGTTTGCTCCCATGGTCATCTGGTTATATTCTATTTTGCTCCATATTCTGTACATGGTCACTTTACATTTAGGTTCATCAGAGAAGTTTTGTGAAAGCATATTGCTTGATTTAGAAACTTCACTCTTCTTTTACCCATCAGGGTGATTTTTAATTCTCTACTTTTTAATCTTCTTAAAGACATTTCCAGCTCTCTAATTATCTCTTCTTCCAGGATCTTTTTTCTTCTTTCTTTGAAGAAATGACACTTTTTCCCCCATTGGAAGTTTTTGAATCTACTCTTCTAAAGCCAAGAGTTCTTGTGTGACTATAACTGAATCATTGTCATGAATAGGCCACCATCTTTTGCGTTGATGTTTGTAAAATAATGGTTTAAGGCCTTTCTTTATTTAGTAATATTCCTGAGGATTTAGTCATCTTCTAGAGATGGAGTAAGTCATATCTTTTTACTCTGAGTCTAGGATTCTCTTCTCTGGATCTTTTCATCTAAAGCTCCACATTTTTCTTCAAAGTACATTTAATAAATATCTCTCATAGACTCACAGTTGGCTAAACCCTCTGGTTTTCATGGATCTTGCCAAGAGAATGTTTGTCTTAACTTCACACATAGAGTGATCTGCATTAATTCTGAGCGAGCTATATGTAGGAAATCTATTTTGAAAGGGCCACCCTCAGGAGCATTTCCAAATAAAACCATATGAGAACAGGAGTGAGGATAAACTGTTGTCCATTTTTGTGAAATCCAATCTTATTTCTCCTCCTTTTATTTGTTCTGTGTGCCAAGTGAGTGAGAATCAGAAGGCAGAGTGCCATGTAGCATCTTTCCACTTTTTTTGTGTTTGATGACTGGAGATGGGAGACAGGATGTTCATAGCTAGCCCCCTTGCTCTATGCTTCTTTCTTTTAAGTGAAAGTACAAGATATGTGACATTTCAAGTTTGAGCCACAACTGTGGCAGAGATAAGCAGTTTCAGTAGCAAACAACTGTTTGAAAAACCTTGTGATTTATCCATACTGGACACTTTTTTTTTTTTTTTTTGTATCTGGTGGTATATTTTTCACATTAGCTGTTTCTTAGGATTAGCAAACCAGTGCAAATCTTGTTTCATCCCTCCCTGGGTATTTAGTGTAGTGCCAAGCAAAGCACAGATTAACATATGCTTACTCAGGATTAAGGATGATTTAAAAAAAAAAAAAAAAACAACAACTCTTCTGATAGGCAGTAAAATAGAATCCACACAGTTCAGTGGAGTCCACAGATGGGATGTTTTTGTTAGTGCCAATGACCAACCCTAAACCTCTAGTCCCAAGTTTCCAAAGGCTTTAGGTTAGACTTCATGAAAGTTAAATGCCAAACAGCAGTAAATGCTAGTTTACCATATTCTTAATTTTCCTCAATCACTACAGTGTTGCCTATGATTGTTCCATGGCAAAGAAGAGAAGAGCTGAAGATCCGGCTTTGGGGGTTCCAGTGAACAAAAGGAAGTCCCTGCTAATGAAGCCCCGACACTACAGCCCAAACACAGACTGCCAAGAAGACCGCAGCGACAGGACAGAGGACGATGGCCCCTTGGAAACGCATGATCACTCTACTGCAGGTAGCAAGGAGGAGAGCCTAAACTTTACCTGCTCCCTGGCTCCAAGGACTCTGTGCTAATTCATGTAGAGCGTGTGGTTTGTATGGTTGGTATGGTTGTAAAAGTATATTCAGATTTGGAAGCAAAATCAAACATTTATTTTACCTGACATTTATTTATTGAGGACCCACTTTTTAATCAGTAACTGTGGAGGGTCCATTGATAAGCAACAGAGAGTCTTGCCCTATCCATTTTCAAAAGCAGATAATTGAACTATGCCTCTTTTTGAAGAAAATACAAGATACTAAGTCTTAGAGTTGAAGAGTACTTTTTCTTCCTAATAGGAAGGATTCCTGAAAGAATCCTTTAGATTGAAGGGCATATTTAAACTTTAAGACACCTTTGCAATGATCAAGTTAAATATAATGTTCATTAGTGATTATGATATATATGTATATATTACAGTTAAAACGTTTTTGAAATTTTTTTATCAACATGTATGGTTTTTACTCCAAAATATAATTGGTAATAACAACATGAACCAATGCAAGTGGTCTGTGGCCTTAATATTTTTAGTATTTTTGAATACATGCTTATAGCAATCACATATAGAAGCAACCTCAAGTTGGCAGACTAGAGTCTTCTTCAGAAGGAGACTGAAGGAAAAGGATGTATTATAGAAAAGATATCACTGTGCTCATTATTTCAAAAATAAGTTACTTAAGTTTCCCTTTAGCAGCACATTTCAGTTCATTGATTCACTTCTTCACTTACTCATCAAACAAACTTTTGTGTGCTAAGTGAAATATAGTTACTGTTTCAAAATTTGAGGATTTCTTTTTTCCCCATTGAATGTTATTCGCATTAGTTCCTGGTAGTCACATGCCTCTAGGAGTTGGAATTCCATCACTGATCACTTTGTGCATGAGGCGAAGCTGAGCGATATGCAAAAACTCTCAAAAATTATAGAAAAAAATAAGATCTAAAACGACTTAGTAGAAAAATGAAACTAGGTGTATATTCTACTAAACATAATTTTTTTTTCTGAATGTGAATTTTAAAGGAATCAAAATATACTAAATAATTTGTTACTTAAAAAGAAGTACTAATTATGCAAACAAAAGGCAATGAGATTCTTACATAATACATTTTTATGGTATGTAGAATTATAGTTAGCAATAAGAATTAATATAAAAGATTTAAGGGCATACTTATGAGTGAGCACAAATCTCAGTTCAGAATCATCCTAGATTCAGTAATATTGACTTGAAAGTAGAGTTTGCAGTTCTGTGGTTAAAACAAAGCTGTATTCTGATTTGAAGGTATTTAAGTAAATTCTTTGGCTTTTCTGTATTTAGCATGTGATTTAAAGCCTCATAGCTCATCTGTAAATTATAATCACCCTTGACTTTTTTGTTTCCTTGAACTGATCAATTTTATTCGTTTTGTTGTTGTTGTTGTTGTTGTTGTTTTGTTTTTGTTTTTTGAGATGGAGTCTCACTCTGTCACCCAGGCTGGAGTGCAATGGTGGGAACTCAGCTCACTGCAACCTCTGCCTCCCGAGTTCAAGCGATTCTCCTGCCTCATCCTCCTAAGTAGCTGGGATTACAGTCACACCCAGCTAATTTTTGTATTTTTGGTAGAGACAGGGTTTCACTATGTTGGCTAAGCTGGTCTCAAACTCCTGACCTGAAGTGATCACCTGCCTCAGCCTCCCAAAGTGCTGGGATTACAGGTGTGAGCCACCGTGCCTGGCTCAGTTTTATTTGTTGATTCATGAAAATTTGCAGGTTGAATCTAGTATTAGGGAAAGTCTTTGAATCATTTGTGGTTGGACTTGTAGTATAATACACCAACTGACATTAATTAGCCAAGCGTTTAAGAAAATGTGTGTGCTTTTGCATCAGCACATTCTTGTGAGTGTTGTGAAAACAGACTATATCTGGCTCGCTGACTTGTCACCTTCTATTGTAGTTTGTTGACCACTGTACATGTTTCATATTAACCAATTGAATATATTGTCCAGATGTCCTCCAGTTAAACACACAGTTACAGGCACTAATGGACATTTATTTGCAGGTTCACAAGAAAAGGTTAACTATTTTCATATTTCATATTAGAACCACTAGTAATAATAATGAATACGCTAAAATTACAGCAGTGGTGACCATTGTTTTTGAGTTCTTAATATATTCCAGACACGTAAATGATATCGATTAGTCCACATAATGCCACGAGTATGTGTGATTATGGGCACAGTTTTACAGATGAAATCACTGGGGACCAAAGAGATTTGATGCTGAAAGTAATGCATCTTATAGGTGTTAGAAGGAAGATAATTAGGAAACAATTGGAAGGGCAAGCAAAAATAATTATTTCCCAGCTAACTATGCTCTGTAATTCAGCTGTCCTCACGCACTGACTACCTTCAGAATGCAGACTGGGCAAAGTTCCTACGATGTCAAATTATGCAGTCACAGTTTCCAGTAATGGCAGGCCCTGTGCCTGGTCAAAAGAACAAAGATTCTAAGTTGCCTTCGGCCCTCTGAACAAGTTACTCCCCACCCCACTACGAGGAAGGAGAGCTGAGTTAGTGCCCAAGCCAGCATAGGGCTTTTCATCTGGCCTCTCATTTACTCTGGTTGCCCCAGGCTATTTACCTGGCCAGGTGTGTTCCCAATTATATCATCTGCAGCTGGGAAGCTCAGATAATGAGAGAAGGGATAGTGCTCAGAAAGAGACTGAGGTCAGAAGCTTGAATGCTGCAAAGTTTTATTCCATTTTATAGCACAAACTTCATCCATATCCTCAACCTGCTGTCTTTCAAAAAGATGCAGATCACTGTTAAGGGGATAGAAGAGAATATGGACAAACCATGCAGTTACCTCTTCCTTCTTGAGGAGACGAACTTGCAAAGTACTGCCAGAAGGGAGGAAGAGCAATAAGCACAGGCTTTCCTGACACAGGCAGGGAGAATGAGAGTCACCAGAAGGAAGATTAACCAAGCCCCGGTGTGGGGTCCCCAGCAGCATAACCACAAGCTCATGGGGAAATCTGCCACAGTCATAGAAGTTCTAGGGGCTGGGAGGACACTTTTAACACATATTATCTTTCAACTAATAGCAAATAAGGGATAAACCACTCTGCTTTCAGAACTTTGAAAGATGAATTCATTTTTTCCAAGGCTTTTATTCCCAGCAAAATGTACATATTCAAGAGGCCTGGAAAGCCAATTTACCTATAAAAGTAACCTAGCTAGTTACAGAAACAGAACTGAAATCCAATTATATTTCCAGTGTTACTAAAGGAGACAAACTCAAAATATGCTGTGACTTTCAGAGGATGTTTTAAAGTTGTATCGTTGCAGAACAGCCAACATCTATGCCAGGATTCATTAGTATGTATCTGTAGGATTACCAGAAAACTCTGAGTAGAGGTCTTGGTTTAAAGTAAATAAACAACTGTGACCTTGTATGTATCAGGCAGAAGCATTTACTTTTTACTCTAGAAAAGCATCCCAGCATCTCCCCGCACTGTGAATGCACTCAGGATGGAGAAAGGCCTGGACCAGTGAACAGTCTGCTCTCTGGCTGTAACCCTCTGGTTATGCCCTCCCAAGAGCTGACCCTAGAAATTTTCTAACGTATTAGAGTTTTGTTGTTAAGAAAGTTGAGGTTGGTTCACTTTTAGTTTTTGTTTGGTCGTGTTGTTTATTTTACTTATAATTTGAGCATCATCGTTCTTCTCCTTGAAAGTTACCTGACAACTGGCTGGGCGTGGTGGCTCACTCCTATAACCCCAGCACTTTAGGAGGCCTAGGCTGGCTGATCACGAGGTCAGGAGTTCAAGACCTGCCTGACCAACATGCTGAAACCCCCGTCTCTACTAAAAATACAAAAAAAAAAAAAAAAAAAATAGCCAGGTGTGGTGGCGCTTTCCTGTAATCCCAGCTACTCAGGATGCTGAGGCAGGAGAATCACTTGAACCTGGGAGGTAGACGTTGCAGTGAGCAGAGATTGAGCCACTGCACTCCAGCCTGGGCGACAGAGGGAGACTCAAAAAAAAAAAAAAAAAAAAGAAAAAGAAAAAGAAAAAAAAAGTTAACTGGCAATTGCATTCTAGTATGTTCTGCATATGAATTCACTCTTGAAAATATCCAAACTTGGGAAAATAATGAGCTACTACTGTTCTTAGTCATTTCTCCTAAGGGTCACTGTGTTTCCAAAACACCAACCAGGACATATGGCCTTCCATGGTTGCGGGACCTGGAGTAGCATGTTTCAGAGGGCAGAGCTGGAGTGGGGGCCACGTAGCCCTGGTCCTGTGTCTCAGTCTTGCACTGGCTGGCCATGTGGTCTCTAGCAAGCCTGGCCCTCTGTAAAATTGTAGTTTCCTTCTGTGAACTGGAGTAGAAAATGCCTTTCTTGTGCTTATTGTGACAATTAAATGAAATAAACAGCTGAACACCATGCCAGGAACATAACAGTTTGTTGTCCTAGGAGGGATCCTTGAAGTACCCATCCAGTCATCAGATCATTGGATCTTCCTTGTTTTGAAGATGAGGACCCAGTCTCAGGCAACCAAGGGCCTGTCCAAGGTCACATAGCAGGTAGTGCCAGGCCAGCCACACCACCTCATCCCCCTAGAAGTTTCTCCCTCCACATTGCACATCGTGCACTCACTCAATTTCCAAAGGCAGTTAGCGAACATGGCATAGTGTGCTGGGAGTGGGGATGAACTGAGTTGAGCCTTCTCAACAGTGGAACTCTGCCCATCCTTGGGGGTCAATGTTAGTAATTATCCTAGGTAAAAAAGCCCATCTTATTTATGATAAGGGTTGCATAGAACCCCTGCCATGACTACCTTCTAAAATAGTATCTGGGGCAGGGGCAAGAGAGCCACCCTTGACTGGATGCCTATTGGGTATTCCCGTGTGGCCCCCACAGGGTGCACAGGGTGATAGCTGTTCTCCTCAATGTGCCAGTGGTGGTGCCAAGCTCAGACAGGTGACGCAGCCCCACTGAGCTCGCAAGAGAGGGTGGCAGGATCAGAACTCAAGCCTAAGTCCACCTGACGCTAACAACAGCGTTTTTTAGGTTGGTTCAGTGGCAGAGGCACAAAATAAATCACCAGGCCCCCAAAGGAAATAAACACACACAGCCTGAGAAAACGAAGGCAACTCATTGCAAAGCTGGGAGAAACAAGCGCCCCATCACAGATCTCTCAGCTTCCAAAGCAAACCCAACTTTTTTTCTTATGACTCCAGTGAAAGCCTGGGAGGGGGGTGGAATGTGGAAAGTTGGTTTGCAGATTTGCAGAACATCCCTAGAAACCCGCGTGTGCTGTGCAGGCACCTCTGTCGGTGGCGCTCCTCTTTTTCTGAGGAATAATTAATAAATATTTTCTTTTAGCATATAACAAACAGTTGAACCAAACAATTATGTAAACTGGAAATGACCCAAAATGCGAGCAGTTGGCAGCAGCACAGTGAAATGCATTGTCGTGCACATGTGCATTTTTGTCACTCCCGCCTCTCTGGTGATCTGCACTTAATAGGAATATTTTAAACTATGTAGCTAAGCAACAGAGGTAATTGTTGCTTTCTAGAGCTTTTGTTAGCACTCTAACACAGCCCAAATATGCATAATTAGGTATAATGTCTATAAATCATTATCGTACACATGTGGGTAGTTAAGTGGAGTGAGAGAATAGTTCAATGAATTGAGCATATTCACTGAAAATGCTTTTTATTTGTTTTCTGTAGTTCATAATACTTTAAAATTATCATAACCCTTTACACTTTCTCTTAATAGCCAACTGTGATATTGAGAAAAACTTCATTTGCATTTTAGACTATGTTTAATATATTATTTAAACCTGGAGTTCCTCTGATATGAATTCAGGAGAGGCTAGGCCATCCTATCAAATATTATGTGCCTGTTTATCCAGCCTCTTTTCTAGGAACTAAAATGTTAAATTTTTCAGTTTATGTTGAATAGATCCCAACAAAAGACTGCACCCTATAATCAGCATTATTTACAGGGGCTAGTGTTGTGACTGAATTCTTCCCTTCATCCAAAAATGCTTTTAGTTACTATGGCAATATTTACTTGATCCTGGCAGTCCAGTGTTGATTTAGGGAGATAATTACCAGAAAGGAAGATGATGGAGATGTATTTTTGAGTGTCCTTGTCAGAGACAATGTTTATAAAAAATTAAATGAGACCAAAAAGACACATTGTCTTCCACATAGACACTCTCTCCCTCAGCGCTCACACCGATGGCTGTGCTTTTCTTCCCTCCAAAGATGTTTATTAGAACAGAATGCACTGCTCTTGGTGTCTTTAACAGTCTTTAATAGGGACTTATTACTGGTTGCTTCCCATCCCCCCACCCTGCCTTTGAGACACAGAAACAGGCCTCCTATTTTTTGGATGTCTGGGCAGTGTTGCAGGCACTTCGCAGACTGGTGTGCGCTGGGCACACCCCAAGTGCCTGGGCCTGGGCTGGAGTCACCTGTGAATCCACTTTCACTTGCTGTGTCTTGCACTGGGACAGGCTTGGGTAGGCTGATTATCGTCTATACACTCCATCACCGCAACCTGGCCACTCCCAGAGCAAGGGGGGGATGACACGGACAACAATGGCTGCCTGGGACAATAGCCACTCCATAGACTGTCCTGGATGGACAGGCACGAGGGGGCTCCTCACGGGGTGCCTCTCACGGGGTGCCTCTCACGGGGTGCCTTCACATTCAGGACCCAAAGCAGCCTTGTACTGAGAACAGCTAGTTACCATTCAGCACCCTCCAACGCCCCACCTTGTTTCATTTTCTTGTTACACAAGTGCGTGCACGTAATGGACCAGAAAATGTGTTACTACTATTTAAGATATGATTTGATCATGCTAATATTCCTGTTTGTGTTTCTTTCAATATGGAATTTTAGGATGACAATTACAAAGGTAAACAGGAAGTCTTGAAAGCCTCAGAAAGATGTATTGTATCTTAGCTAACAGTCCATAAAATCTGAAAGTATGTCTGAGAAAGACTAGAGAGTAGAGAACATAAACCAAATGGCTTTGAAAATACATTGCCATGCTAACAGAGAAACTGATTAATATTTCCTTTACAATGTATACTATTATATATATTTGATTTTCTTCTGGTTGCCTAAGAGTTGGGAATATAAGAAGTACAGTAACAATAATTTCACATTCAGCAAATACTATTATTGTTAAGTGTCTACTTCTTGTCTTGGTCAATACCTCAGAGGCACTTACCTTTTCACATGTTGGAAATTATAATAGCTCATTTCTTTTAACACAGTTCTTAGAATATTAAGGTCTAAGTTTTCTCTTAAGAGGATATATGTTTTTCTCACCAATGTTTATAAAATTAATAGAGATTATATATTACACATACTATGTATGTATATGTGTACATATATGTATGTGTATGTACATATGTATGTGAATACATGTGTTTGTACCCATATAACTGGTTGCAATTTTCTAAAATATTTTTTGTTCTTGCTCTTCAAATATTGGTTTTCTTTTTCCGTAGAGGAAGTCATGATAAAACCTATGGATGAAAGTCTCCTTTCAGCTGCACAAGAAAACTCCAGTAGGAAGGAAGATAGATACTCTTGTTATCAAGAGCTCGTGGTCAAGTCTTTAATGCACTTGGGGAAATTTGAAAAAAATGTGTCTGTTCAGACCACAAGTGAAAACTTAAATGACAGTGGCATCCAATCTTTAAAAGCAGAGAGCGATGAAGCAGACGAGTGTTTTCTGATTCATTCTGATGATGGAAGAGACAAGATCGATGATTCTCAGCCACCCTTCTGCTCCTCTGATGACAATGAAAGTAACTCTGAAAGTGCAGAAAATGGCTGGGACAGTGGCTCCAACTTCTCAGAAGAAACCAAACCACCTAGAGTCCCAAAGTATGTTTTAACAGATCATAAAAAAGACCTATTGGAAGTTCCTGAAATAAAAACTGAGGGTGACAAATTTATCCCTTGTGAGAACAGGTGTGATTCTGAAACAGAAAGGAAAGACCCACAGAATGCTCATGCAGAACCCCTGGATGGCAACACCCAGCCCTCATTCCCTGATGTTGAGGAGGAAGATAGCGAGAGCCTGGCAGTAATGACGGAAGAGTCTAGTGACCTGGAAAAGGCCAAGGGGAACTTAAGTTTGCTGGAGCAGGCAATTGCTCTGCAGGCTGAGCGAGGTTGTGTTTTCCATAACACCTACAAAGAACTGGACAGGTTCCTGCTGGAGCACCTAGCAGGGGAAAGGAGGCAAACCAAAGTTATCGACATGGGTGGAAGACAAATCTTTCACAATAAACGTAAGACTCATTTTTGCATTTATTTTAGGAATAAAAGTGCTTTAGGGTTTGAAAAAAAAAAGTCAGATTTGATTTTTTTTCAGATAGCTTTTTGACAGTTTAATGCAACTTAAAAATCAATTTATAATTATAAAATAAACAATTTCTTTCTTTTCCCCCACTCCCTAGATTATTCTCCAGTCAAGCTGTGTTAGTTTTGGGTATTTTCACACATGAAAAAAAGTTCATTGAATCTATTTCTTTTAATTTAACTGCTTTTTAAAAATGCATCATACCTTTAGAAATAACTTTATTTGACATTATTGGAAGTACATCAGTATTTACTGGATCTTAAATCAATTCCAGAAACTTAATTTTTCTTTGCCACCCTCATTCTTGGATTATTTAACTGCAAGCCAGGCAGGATGCTTTGGTCCTTTTTGGGATAAACCTGGATGTTAATGCATTTATGAGCCTACACTTTCACTGGCTCTCTAACTCGGGGCTCGTACATCTCTGGGCCAAACTTCAATGAGAGAGTAGGTGTGCTTTGAGGAGGTTTTTGGAGTTGTTCTTCAGGCCTTGGGAAAAGTATGTTCCTGCTTCGCTGGAGCATTTGCCCTGCTCTTTCTCCCCAGAGTCTTACACCAGATGAGCCTGATGCTGGTTCTAGCAGTTTTATGGAGCTTCCCAAGAGCAATCCTTAGTGTCTAGAATGCTTGTTTAAGATGAGTATTTTCAGATTCCATCATCATCAGTGCTCCAGAATTTGCATTTTTTTTTTCCCATCAGCTTCCAGGTGATTTTTGGTCTCTCTGAAACCTGAGAGCCACAGAATTAGGGAGAGGAGTACCTTAGGAAAAATCAGGGCAGTGGACCCAAACAGCTTACAAGAATAACATGTTAGTGTGGTTGAGAAGTTCTGATTGCTGAGAGTTATCCAGAAACAAATTGTATATTTTGTCATTTTAAATCCATTTTAGCACTCACCTGCAATCTTGACAAATAATGTCTTGCAGCTCCGAGCTGAGGAAACAAAAAAGGATAAAATGGTGTCATGTAGTGAGGAGCAAGATAATGCCATGCAAACATCCTGCAAGGGTTGGAGTGGGGACAGAATATTAATGACTAGCCTGTGGTTCAGGACAGGACACTGTATCTAGCTCTGCACTCCCACTAATGTGCAACTTGTTGTATTTAACTTTTTAAGGAAACTAAAAAATCAGAAAAAAAAATGGAATTTACTGAAAATTCCCCAAATCCACAATTTCTGACATACTATATTTTACTGATCCTAAGAGATATCATTTCTATTTAGTTATTTATTTTTGAGTTTTGCTCTGTCACCCAGGCCGCAGTGCAGTGGTGCCATCTCAGTTCACTGCAACCTCCGCCTCCCAGGTTCAAGTGATTCTCCTGCCTCAGCCCCCCGAGTAGCTGGGATTACAGGTGCTTGCCACCACACCCAGCTAATTTTTGTATTTTTAGTGGAGACAGGGTTTCCCCATGTTGGCCAGGCTAGTCTCGAACGTGATTCACCTTCCTCGGCCTCCCAAAGTGCTGGGATTACAGGCATGATCATTTCTCCATTTTATCATCTCTGAACTCAGAAGAATATACCATAGTTTAATTATCAATCATTTTTTTCTTTCTAAGTAGCACACAAAATGATGATTTGTTTTGTTTTGTTAAACAATTGATGATACCTTACAGACAATTGAACCTAGTATTTATAGAAACTCAATTATTTGAGCCACATCTTAAAGTATTTGATGATCCTTTGGATAATTTTATAGAGCTTTTAAAACTTCTTTTTTTGTTTTCAAAAATTAAGGGCATATAATTTGTGCTTGTAAACATTTGGGCCAGTTGGAGACTTACCGAATTCCTACTAGGGCTGGATGAGTCAGCGGTATATCCTAGTGCCTGAGGCATGGGGGCACCCTCTGCAAGATCAAGACCAGGCAGGCTAGTCAGCAAAACAGGTGAAGAAGGTGAAGCCCATGTTGAAGAGCCACAGGCTTAGTCTAGAGGAGGCCTGCAGAGTCCAAACTGAGTATTCCTTTCCTGTTCCTTGTTCCCAATGTGGGATCCAATGGCACAAGAAGGATGTTTTTTGTCTCTGACATGCGCTCCATGCTGTTAACTCAATGCTCATCCCAACTGATAGCCATATTCTCCAAAATACCAGTCTAACTTCCCAGACACCTTGCCCATGCAACTTCACTGTTAAGGAGAAAACTCAGGAGTTTTAAAATCTCATTTAACCCCAGTTTTCAGATGAGTCAGCAATTCTAAAATTAGTTTGGTTAGACTCTTGCCATTAAGCATTTAGTGAGATTTAGGTTGCAATGTAAGTATAGTCGCCATGTCATTGACTGTCCTGCTTGTGAAAAGGGGAACACTATGAACCATTACATGAGTACATCAGATGTGAATGAGGACAGTCCCAGGAAAACCAAGGTGTAACATCACCAGAGTATAAGGTCACCCTCATTATGCAACACTGTACAAAGAAAACAGAGGAAGAGCCAAGCCTGAGAGTCGCCCCAAGCTCAAGCTCTGGCTTCTTATCATGCAAACAGGTTCTGCCCTCCAGAGCATTTCCCTGCATCTGTGTTTCACCCAGCAGAGGAGGGACTTGCAGACAAAGGGGCACGGTGGACTGTCAGTGGGCTGCACCTGGGCAGGAGCCAGCCTGCCTTATCTCTAGCACCCTCTCCGGCTTCCTGCAGACAAACAGTGTGGTGAGGAGGGGAAGTGTGCGACGCCAATCCTTTCAATGTGGTTTAGAAACGTGGCCTTACCTGGGCAAGGTCCAAGAGAGGAAGGGCATCGAAATACACATTGTTGCTCTTCTCCTTATTTTCTAACTTACTCTCCTATGGTGTCAGGCCCCTCAGTTCCCCTAATCAGACTTTAAGAATTTGGACCTAGTGGTCTACAGATTTCACATCAACTTGAAATTTGGCACTATTTTTGGATTAAATAAAACATATATCCACAAATCACAGAGCATCGCAAAACTCTTAATTTGTCTATTACGAAATGCAGAGAGAATAGTGTTGACACCGGCACATTTAGGTCCTATCTTTCCTTAAATGCCCCCTGCTGGCCGCAGCCCCATCATCTGGCCATTCCTTGCTCATTTGAGACTTCCTGCCTTGTCTCCTGACCTCCCTGACCCTCAGCACAGAACCACTGGAAGGATCCTTGGCTCTTCCCCCTTCTGCTGAATCCATGCCCCCATATAATTGCATTACATTCAACCTGCTGTGCCCCATCTGCCCAGGACTGTTGATCATCCAGCAACTGGGGTGCCATGGTATGGCAGAGGCACGTCTGCTTTCGCAATACAGCGCCCAGGAAATGTCTGTCGCATCCCGTGACAGTGGCCAGACTTTGTGCTCCGTTGCACAGGAGCACAGGAGGCTCCGCACCCTCGCACGTAGGCCCCGTGTTCCATTGTCAGCATCTTCTCGGGCAGGACCACACTGCCTGTTTTCACTCTTTTTTTTTTTTTTTTTTTGAGACAGAGTCTCGCTCTGTCGCCCAGGCTGGAGTGCAGTGGCCGATCTCAGCTCACTGCAAGCTCCGCCTTCCGGGTTCACGCCATTCTCCTGCCTCAGCCTCCGAGTAACTGGGACTACAGGCGCGCACCACCACGCCCGGCTAATTTTTTTTTTTTTTTTGTATTTTTTGTAGACACAGGATTTCACCGTGTTAGCCAGGATGGTCTCGATCTCCTGACCTCGTGATCCGCCCGTCTCGGCCTCCCAAAGTGCTGGGATTACAGGCTTGAGCCACCGCGCCAGGCCCCTGTTTTCACTCTTAGCATCTAGGTGCTCATTATTCCTGAGGCCTCATGTTGCAGACCCCGGTAGCCTCCTTTCCTCCTGCATTGCCGCTCTCTGAGGGCTCCTGTGCATCTTCTCATGCTCTTTCTTCTCCCTGACCCAAGTGCCCTGGGACAGGCCCTCCCCATGGTTGGTGTTATTCCCAGCACAAGTTAGGGGGGCAATTTGGCTCTAGGAATGAATCTCTGTTTCAACTTTATCTGCCATCTCAGGCATGAATGTGAACATTTCTGAATAAGGCCTCATCTGTGTTCTAAGCTCACCAGTATTCATGTTTGGTCCTCATTTATTGCATATATTTATGTAACCCTTTAAGTTGTGGCAAAGTGTGTGCCAGAAAATCAAACCCCAAGCTTGTCTGGAGCCTCACCCTCCCCAGGCTCCCAGAAAATGCATGAGCAGGTGGTGTCCCTCGCCATGCCTGGCTGCTCCCATGGGCCCCACCCACACTGGTGTTCCTGAGGGTGCTCTCTGGACTGCAGGTCCGTGGTCTGTATTCTTTGCACTTTTATTTTCTGTAAGCCTCCTGCAAGAACATTTCCCTTCCAAGTCTTCCTGCTGTCTCAGTTTTCGGATTCTGCATTTAGAGTGAGATCAGCAGCTTCTTCCCCGTACTCACTGCACGCTGATCCCAAGTGGCAACCCGTGGGAGTGTTGGAATCTCGAGATCGTGAATCACTAGCACTGGACATACAGGACACAAGCCAGTATCCTTGCCCTGTCCTAACTCTGCCAGCTGCTCTGCAAGGAGCAGGCTCTGCTGTCCACCCTCAAGCCCAAGGACCTGCAGGGCCAAGGCCAGACAGGTCTTTCTCAGATATGGTGGTTTCTTTGTTTTTGTCATTTTGAATCCATCTTTTTCTAGACTTTCAATAAGAAATGGTTTTGATTTAAATAAATTCTTTCTGACTTTTTTTTCTTTTCGGGAGCCTGTTCATCCCCTGGCACAGGGTTGATTTTTCATAATGAGGCTCTAACTGCAATATGTGACATGACAACTTAAAACCATCTCTGTATTTTAACACTCCCTTGCCCTGTGTCAGCCTTTACTTATGAAACCAAGAAAATTGAAAACATGTTTTCTGTTTCCACAGGTCTTAGTTGAGGGTCTTATTCAAGGCAACGTGAGAAGAATGTTTATAACAGTAAAACTGAATGAAGTGAGAATGTTACCCTGCAAGGCCATTCTATTGAATGGGAAGAAAAACAAGAATAACCAAATGCATTTCTCAATTTAATTTCTCCATAGATTCACCAAGGCCTGAAAAAAGGGAGACCAAGTGCCCGATCCCTGGGTGTGATGGCACGGGACACGTGACGGGGCTCTACCCCCACCACCGCAGCCTTTCGGGTTGTCCCCACAAAGTGCGGGTTCCCCTGGAAAGTGAGTACCGCTTGTCCCTCAAAGCAGAAGCCTCCTTCTTATGCACGCCTGATCATCAAGATCTTTCTCCCCCAATTTGGAATTAGGAATGGAAACTGAGTTTTTTAAACTGTGTCAAGCCAATTCCATCTAGCTGTGGGTTTTAAAACACAGTGTATTTATAGAAAACTCAAGGTGCAAGAAAGCCAACAGATCAAGAGACAATTGCCATAGGAAAACAGCTAGCTCCTCACAGTGCCCAAAGGAAGGGCCAGGCCACAGCATCGAGGGCCACCCAGGAAAGCACAGGGAGTTCAGGGGTAGAGGGAGTGCAGACAGTGGGCCAGAGTCTTTTTTTTTTTTTTTTTTTTTGGGACGAAGTCTCGCTCTGTCACCCAGGCTGGAGTGCAGTGGCCAGATCTCAGTTCACTGCAAGCTCCGCCTCCCGGGTTCACGCCATTCTCCTGCCTCAGCCTTCCCGAGTAGCTGGGACTACAGGCGCTCGCCACCACGCCTGGCTAGTTTTTTGTATTTTTTAGTAGAGACGGGGTTTCACTGTGTTCGCCAGGATGGTCTTGATCTCCTGACCTCGTGATCCGCCCGTCTCGGCCTCCCAAAGTGCTGGGATTACAGGCTTGAGCCACCGCGCCCGGCCACAGTGGGCCAGAGTCTTTATGGTGGTTTCTGATGGGGCAGGGTAAGCAAACTTAGGACTGGCCAGTTTGAATGATTTCAGCAGGCTTGGGGACATAAGGGCTGCCCCTAGTTGTCTAGTACCTGCCTCTGGAGCGATCAGGTCAGAAGAACAGTGCCCCAGACGGTGAGTGCCCAGTAAAGGAGGTAGTTGGGCTGTGGGTTCCAGATAGGCTAGATTGCATTTTTAAAGTGTGCTGTGGGAAAGTTGTTCATTCTCTCTGGAAATTGGGTAGCCTGGGAGGAGCAGTCCCTCCACAGTCAGCAAGGCCCCAGATGTTAAATCATCAGAATATAAAAATAAGTCGTGGTTATTAAGCTGTGTGACTACACAGTTCTGTTTCACCTGGAGGCATGGATTCCTTAAGCTCAGGACCAGTCTGCCTTGAGGCATCACAAGGCGGTAACCATTGTCCTCCTGGCTTCCTCTCGCAGTGGGAACACATTCCTTGGTGTTGTCTCAGGGCATCCTGCAGCAATGGAGGGCCCTGAGTAGGAGCAAGCCTTGGCCCCCTCTCTACCCTCAGCCCTGCTGTGAGTTATCTGTCCACTGGCAGTGGAGTAGAGGGCTGCCACCTTCTACAGTGTACAATATCGACCTGTTCACTTTGTGAACCTACTTATTGAGACATCTTTTGGGCCAAAACAAATTGCAAAAATGGAAGTGCTCAACATCAATCTTCTCAAAAGTGAGATTTTGCAAGTCACTAAGTCTCATCAGCTCAGTGCTGTCCTGCCAGATTAGCAGTTCCTCAGACTGGTTCTCTGGCTGTTCGCTCAACCATACTTTTCTCCCAGTAACCAAACGGCAGTGGGATGTGGGGAGTAGGGGGTGGATGGACAAAGAATCAAAATAATATTACTTAGAAAATAAAGAAGACTATACACAGAACTTCAAACTGCAGGGAAAAGATAGAAAGAACTATATGACAAATGGTGTTCTCCATCCATCCCCTAGGGAAAATCACATTCATGGGAAGGGAAGGTTACAAGCTTTTCAGTATACGTTAAATATCAGCAGAATCATCTCATTGAAGTCTAGTGTAAACATAACGTGGAGTTTAGAGAAATTAAAACTTCATCAAGCTTGCTGGATTTGATTTCTGGAGTTCTTCCATGCTCACTTGTTTGTGTCTGAATAGAAAAAGCATGGTGGATGATGGAACTAAAGTCATTTAAATGCAAAGTTGAGAGATACATGTGTTAGTGTGCTTTGTATTTATGGTAAAGTATTCTTTCCTTTATGTGTTGTTTTGTGCTTAGTTCTTGCCATGCATGAAAATGTGCTCAAGTGTCCCACACCGGGATGCACAGGAAGGGGTCATGTGAACAGCAACCGCAACACCCACAGGAGGTAATTCTCATTAGACGACAATCACTTTGCATTTAAAAAAATGTGGTAGCAGTGTTCCACCAATAAAATAATGGGTTAGCAATGTGTGATGAAAATTGCTGCATCACTATGCAATATGTGACACTTGAAATAGAGAAGAAATATTCTCAGCATGTGCATTGTCAAAAAGAAAGGACCTCATCATTTGCTTTCTTAGAAATGTGTCTATTAGCAGCCAGTTATGATAATGAAAAAATATTACATTTGAAGTTGCTGGGGTTACCTATTGATATAATCATACAAATAGAATGTGTTGTCGTTTGCTCCAGAACCTCACCATTGCTGTTTTAACATTGCAAAGAGTTGCTTCTAGGTTACCTGTATCCTGTCCAATAGACATTAAAAAGGTACCAACAGGGCTTCAGTGGTTGTAACTATAAACCAGGTGTAGGGTAGACATCATTTCATTGAAATTGCAACTAGCATAAGACACACATATGTGCATTTACATGCAAATGTATTGTGTATCTATAAATATTTGGGGTGAAAATGCTGATGGTTTGATATTCACATTTTATATTACAAGTCGATTATGTGGCAATGAGGTACTATGTGACCTATAAGCACTATGCCAGCAAACTTCACATTCTGCACTTTGAATTTCAACTAAGATGAAGAACTGAGTTCCTAAAATGTTTCTAAAGATGCCAAGATAAGTCAAGGAGTTATCATGCTAACTTCTACAGTTGGACACATTGCAATTGGAATGAGCACCTTCACTTAGAATATTAAGAAGTTTCCAAAAGCTTTCGCTATTTATCCCTTACATAATGCTTTTATGTTTAAAAACGAGTTTGCTACCTTTCACCTCTGAGATGGGGCTGGGAGCAAGTATTGACACTGTAGTTTGCAAAACCCTTTGGGATCTTTCAGTGTGTGCGTGGTGCTAAGTGAACTATTAATATGACTTAACATTTAGTGTGTGCCAAGTGTGCTGTGAGGCACATGCCAAAACAAATCATATTATCATTTTAACTCAAATCCTCCTGTGTTTCCTTTTTTAAACAGTCTTTCTGGTTGTCCAATTGCTGCAGCTGAAAAACTGGCAATGTCCCAGGATAAAAATCAGCTTGATTCTCCCCAAACTGGGCAGTGTCCTGACCAGGCCCACAGGTATGAACCCCCAACGATGTTCTCGGTGCTCTCTTCATCCAGGCTCCTGCACAGCGGGGCCTCTGGCCCTTCGTGTGTCAGTTCCCTGTGGCTCGGCCTCCTCTCTCAGCCCCAGTAGACCTGGGTGTGCAGCCCACCCCACTAGACCAGAGGCTGGTTTAGTTAATGACGTCGTTGCTGAAATGAACTACTAAACTCTTCAGAAGTTTAACTTGAAAGTCATCTCTTTGCCAAGGTAACATAATAGGGGTGAATCTAAAAGAATGAATATACCATAGCTTACATTAATCAGAATTATGGGTTACTAAGTATACCCACAAGTCAAATGAGCACCCCTTCATCACTGACTTCACCTTTCCGCCAGGAGAAAATGCCATCAAAAGTCACTCCTACCTTTCATCACATATATATAACAAAATATGTGATGTTATATATTCATCCTTCAGTTCCACAAACACATATAATGTATTTAAAACAAAAATTCATTCCATGATTGACAGCTATTACTAAAATATCTCCTATTGGTCCTGGTAACTCCCAGGCTCTTGGTGATGTCTAGAAATTTGGAAGATCTTACATCTAAATACTAAATTATGTATGTATGATGATATTTAATGTGAAGTTGTATGTTTATTGCCATAAAATCATTGTTGTAGGGAAAATGATTTCAGGATTAAGCTAGATGATCAGATAACTATTGTTACTGAGTCACTGAAATACAAAACCAGTTATTAGACATTTCCACGTTTTCAAGATATGGCTTCCCTTAATATTTTGCTTCTATAGATTTGATTAAAAGAGTCAAAATTGGCATTTAAATCACATGTGTGAAGAACATATGTCAAGTGAAAATCATGAATTACTGAATAAGTAGCAATTAAAAATCTTAAAGTAGGATTCTTGGTTGGTATGACTGTATACTCTAGTTTCTCCCCAGGTAAGCTAGTTAGCAAATATAGAAAGAACATTGAATTTCATTTTGCTCATTTCTTAAAATATTAATATTGTTTTAGATTAGAATATATATACAGCTTTAAGGCTCTAAACCAGGTTATATAGGCAATAATAAGATCAACTCGTTGTTCAGATGTTTTTATATAGCAGCTAAAAAGTTTTTGTAAAATCTAATCCAAAAAAACTCATTGAAAACTTTGACATTCTGATGAGTTTGACGATTTTTGGTGGAAAAAAGAGAAAAATATATTTTTTAATATTGCTAAATTTTGAAAGTATATTTGTTTATGTTCTCTTACCATTAGACCACAGCAGAAAATCAGTTGTGTTTTACTTGGCTGGAATCAGTGCTACACAAATATGATGCCCTTGTTTAATCCAAATACAACAATTCTAAAAGAATATATAATTCACGTTTAGCTTAGATTGTGATAATTATGTTGAAAATGTGATAGATATTATAATACAGTAAATTTGATTCACATTGAAATGATGGTAATTCAGTTGATAAAATATTGAAATACCATTTAAAGTATTACATATATCAGCAAAAACATTCTGACTGAAGGCAGGGAAAAAAGGTGAAAAGCCCAGGAAGAAACTCCCAATTGAGGAATCAAATCTCCGGTATCTGCACTGCCCCTCTTAGGCATCAGATTTCTGCCAGCTCTGCAGGACTGAGCAGGGTCTAGCATCACTTCTGAACGGAATATAATGACACTTCCTCACTGGTCACAGTTGCGACTATTCATTGCCAATCTAATGAACAAATGTAACAAGCAGAACGTGCACACCTTGTCAGTGCCTTAACCAGAATTTACTGATGGTAACATGGCTTTTTTTTTTTTTTTTTTTTTGAGATGGAGTCTTGCTCTGTCTCCCAGGGTGGAGTGCAGTGACATGATCTCAGCTCACTGCAACCTCTGCCTCCTGGGTTCAAGTGATTCTCCTGCCTCAGCCTCCTGAGTAGCTGGGATTATAGGTGTGTGCCACCACACCTGCCTAAGTTTTGCATTTTTAGTACAGACGGGGGTTTCACCATGTTGGCCAGGTTGGTCTCGATCTCCTGAGCTCAGATGATCGACCCGCCTTGGCCTCCCAAAGGGCTGGGATTATAGGCGTGAGCCACCACACCCACCTGACATAGCTTTCCTTTAAGAACTCAAAATGCTAACAAGCATCAAATATTTGCTCATGATGTCTTCATAAGATGAATGGAGGATTGCATATTCTTAATTTGCTGATGGGAGGACTGGGACACAGAGTACGCAGCATCATGGTAGCGACGTACAGCCCAGAGCATCTTTCCATCTGGCCCTATGGGTCCGGAGCACACTGCTCTGTCCTGCCATGGCCCCATCTCTCTTATTGTTCAGTGTCTCTGTGGATACCTTCAGGAGCGACGCACGTATCTATTGTAAATTCTGACACTAATGTGCTCACCAGTAGTTTCACTATATTTCTTTTGAACTGCTTCATCCCCCCTCTCCAGGACAAGCTTGGTGAAGCAAATTGAATTCAATTTCCCGTCACAAGCCATCACCTCTCCCAGAGCCACAGTGTCAAAAGAACAAGAGAAGTTTGGAAAAGTACCATTTGATTATGCCAGTTTTGATGCCCAAGTTTTTGGTAAACGCCCTCTCATACAAACAGTGCAAGGAAGAAAAACACCACCATTTCCTGAATGTAAGCTTTGAGCTCTAATACCCATTTCTCCAAAATGCTTCTTGTGTATGGGTGTATGTGTGTATCAGGGGCCAGGGGGCTGTACTTAAATATATGATATACTACATACAGCTGGCAGGAGAGGAAATATATTCGAGTGAAATACAATAAGGAAAACAATAATAAGTTGATCAATGTTACTGATTTTACACTGAAGTTACACATAATGTAGTGAATAGTTAATGAGTTAATTATTCTGCAAATACAATGCTATTGTTAAATCTAACTACAATAATTCTAAAGAAATATTTAACTCACAGTTAGCTGGAGTTTGGATTACTATATTGAAAAATGTGATGACTGTTGTAATGCAGTAATATTTATTTTTATTGAAATTATGGAAATTAATAGGTAAAATGTTGAAATGCTATTTAAAATATTACTCAACTCAGCAAAAGCGTTCAAACTGAAGGTGGAAGGAAAGGTGAGAAGTCTAAGAAACAATCTGAAAGTCAGGATTTTACTGTAATAGAAGAATGGTGTGGCTGTGGAAACTACTCACAAACTGAAGCATTAATATGGGAACACTTAAAATGCATTAATATTCTTTAATGCTAACACATCCATATAGAAGACCATAACTCAAGTATGGTATAATATATAAAACCGGGTGTTTTTTCTTCTTACACATTTCTTCAACTTGTTGGGAGTCCTTAAACATTCTAATGAAAAGGTGTGAAAGGAAATATTGGGAACCAATCGAAGCCATGATTTCTTCATTATGGTCACTTAACTTCCACAAAGGAAGGAGCTAAATAATGCGCACGTTGCGTTCTCCTAGACCATGAATTTTTTACAACATTCTGCATAGCCATAGAATCCCTTTGAACTTATACCAGGCTACGGAAACTGAGTGCTCTTAAGAGCACAGAATGTTTATACATTGTGTGATGTTGATGAATTCTTTCAGAGAACTAGAATTTCATCTAAACCCAGTAGTAAACAGACTTGAAAGGAATTTGCCTATCAGGGAGAGGTACATTACACTCTAAAAGACATTTTACTTAATCTTATCAAATATACGTTCCAACTAACATAAATAACCACTAACAACCTGTTAGATTTAGGGGAAAAGTTATACACACATAGTTTTATATCTATCTATCCATGCAATTTTATGTGTGCCTATACAGATATACAATTTTATTATATATACACGCAGTATACACACATACATATATGTTTAATTCTGGCAAAGCTAGTTACTAAGAGCATTCAATGCACTCATATAGTATGGATATTGATTTTTTAAAGTGCAAAACATTCAGTGACATTTTCATATTCTTGTAATTATAGAAATATAACATTTGCCAGTGTTTTAAGTTTTGTTTTATGAAAAGTAAGATTCAAATATTTAAAATAAAATATTAATATAAAATAAAAAGCTAAATGTTTTTATATTAACTCACATTAAATCTTGAGTATTTCTCCTGTAACCTTGAGTGATGTTTACAAATACTCAAGAATGAAGAGAAATATGTTTAATTCTATCTCTCAGTAATGCTTTGGTACCCACAACAGAAACATAAAATGGAAACTCAGCCTTGATAACTAAATTGCCTTTCTGTTCACCTTGAGAACATTTCCTCCCTGCCCTTTATTTATCTCTGTCTTCCTAAATATGCAAAATGCCAGCTGATTAAAGACTCCACCATCTATTTAGTTCCATCTAGTTGGATGAAGAACAACTTCTACTGGTTTAAGGACAAAACAAGCCTGCATATCAAATAATAAAAATACAATTCCATGTCTAAGTAGAAATTGTTATTGTGAAAACAAATATTGAAAGGACACATTTTTTTTTTCCACCACTGGAATCACTGGTACTCACATATATGCAGTTTTCCAGTGGGCTTGCCTTAAACTCTCTGTAGTCCCTGGTGGGTTTTGCAAGTGCGTTTTTCTATCTACAATTTTTGTCACAAATGTTGCCAGTGCACCTGCCCCATAACATTAGTTATGGAGTTTTTGTCATAAGAAGTGTAAATACAAAAATATTAAGAGAATAGGCTTTCTCTCCACGCAATTACATCATTTGTTCTGTGAATCTCTGGGAAAACAGGTCTGGATAACCTTCATTTAATGTTCCCATGGATAATGGATCGTGTTTTAATTTATTCTTCACATATTTTAATGCAAGAAGTTACGTCTTTAAAAAAAACAAATCTACTTAATGACTAAAACCACGTACATGCAATTGCTAATCAAATCTCTCTTCAACAGCAAAACATTTTTCAAATCCAGTGAAATTTCCTAATCGACTGCCTAGTGCAGGCGCCCACACCCAGAGCCCTGGCCGTGCCAGCTCTTATAGCTACGGTCAATGTAGTGAAGACACCCACATAGCAGCAGCTGCTGCCATCCTGAACCTTTCCACCCGCTGCAGGGAAGCCACAGACATCCTCTCCAACAAGCCACAGAGTCTGCATGCCAAGGTAGGCCAGTCCAAGAGCCTGGAGGGTGGGCCAGCGACTGAACCGTGAGAATAAACTGCCTTTCATGTTCCTAACCACATTCACTACCACTCCGCTCCCCCACCTCTGAAGCGATCCCCTCCCTGTCTCAGGAAGAGGCTCAGAGGAACACAGGCAGGGATGAGTTTGGTGGGGTCAAAGAAGGATGAAAGTGTGCACATCTTGCTCGTGGCTCCTCTTGAAGTTGGGGTACCAAAGTTTGGGGAGAAGTGAGTTACAGAGATGGGTTGGGGAGAATTTACATATTTCAAAGCTATTTTTGCGATGGGGAATTTGGCACACGAGAAAAGAGGGTTGCTATTAAAATAAATCTCAACAATGGAAGCTTTCCAGTGTCTGCAAATCAAAGATGGTAAGAAATGTGTGACCAAAGGGTGACTTGTAAAACATTTGCAAAATTGACCCATGAAATTTTATCATTGCATATGTTACTATTGTGTAACATAAGATAGTCTGAGTCGCCACAGTATTCTCCAGGGACACGTGGTAGAACCTGGATACATTAAATCAACAGGAGATGATTCAGGGAGAGTTGAGAACTCAGGGCATTCAAATACAAAATCACATTCTGTGAAGTTTTAAAAACACCACATTTCTGAAGCCCATGAAATTAATCACATTTCTCCAATACCCTCTCCTTTCCTTCCCAATTGATACTGAGAAGTAACTTGATGAAAAAAAAACAAAGATCCTTCATGCCCTTTGACAGCGAAGGGCTTCTGATGCCACAGTCACAGCGATCCACAGAGCTTGTAAGAGCGGCTCAGCCATTTGCCCCTGCTGTCAGCTGGAGCAGAAACTCCTATTTACAGAAAGGGCTTCAGTTCAAAGAAATGATTTCCCTACCTAGATGGCTGAAGCCACGGAAATAAGTTACCCAGACTCACTTGAGAAGAAATGTTACCCTGCTTTATGTGGAAGATTTTCTGAGTTAAATGCCAACCCTGAAACCTGAGCACTTGAAGACCACGGCTTCTCTTTTCCCCTTTAAGTGTGCGGGTCCCCGGCATGGTCAGCTGCTGCCTGTGCTGTGCCAGGCCTTCAGGAGAGCAGGTAACACGGTGCCACCGAGCATTTGACAGAAGAATCAGAATTAGCTTCTGGACAAAACTGAGCCAAGTAAACCCCAGGAAGAGTTGGTGGCCAAAAACCACTCAAAAACAATTTTTAAACAAATGAGGTTCTTAAACAAAGAGAAGCACATCCTCTAAAAATAAAAAAGATATACATATGTATACCAGGCCATCCAAATTCAAAAGATTCCAATCACAAATTATTTACCTAGGTGATTTAGGGAATTTTTAAATGCAACTTTATTTTGAAATTCATTTTTAAAAATCTGAATAAAGTTCTCATTTTAAAAGGTATATATATTCTAGTAGCTATCTACTTGGAGAAATACTAAAATAGCTTCCTTCTTAGTGCCTTATCATTTGGTTGTTCAGGCTGTCCTATGAGAATATAGGAACCAATATTATAATTATTAATATTACTGAAATTACTTGGGTAAGTGGTTCTAGAATGAATACTGTCCATCTGTGCCTATAGATGTGTTCCTGTTCCTCAGAATTCTGCCTCTCACCTTTAGATTCTCCGTCTTCTATGACAATGACACCAAGCAACATATCAAAGATGACTAAAATTACAGTGCTTTTTCCCTTATCAATATATGTTCTCTTTTAAAAACATATTTTTGGTTAGAAAAGCAATTGGTAGATGGACACATTTCAAAAAACCAAATAGTCGATTTTCAGTGTGTGTTCTCGGGCTCCTGGCGGGAGAGCTTGGTGCCAGGCTGCTCCACGGAGCTCATCCTGCATGCCCAGGTGACAGGAGCTCACCGCATGCCTCAGCCTTTCAGTGCCAACCAAGTCTTAACTGCAGAAACCAAACAATAGATGTGGTGACGAGGGTGGAAGAGACAGAGAGCACACAGATTGACTTCCCAAAGGAGTTTGTTATGCTGGGAGTTCTAAAAACCATTTTCCCATGAAAATTGTCTTCTTTGCATAGTAGTTGCTAAAATGGGATAAATATGGTGACCTAGATGGTCACTTTGTGCAGAATCCTTCTGCCAGTGCATGCATACACACACACACACACACACACACACGTGCACACATGCACGTGCACACATTTGCGTACAACTGTAACGATTTCTAGAATCTATCCTGGTTGGACCTTATTTTCTTAATGTTGAAGAGAATCTCATATATTCCTGAATTAACAAAAGATAATTATTTTAGCAAAAGTGAGAGAAAGCCAAGGTAATTCACCCTGAAACTGAGCCTCTGATGAAACCATGCCTGATGTGGGCCTTTTCTGTTGTCAGTTCTGCCTTTTACTTAATGTAGGAATAAGCAGAGACAGACTTTGCCTCCACATTGAATGCTAGCCTGATTCTCTCTCCCCTATTATTTGATTCTTCCATGATGGTAGGCTACTAGTATGCTTATTTCTCATAGCTCAAATCCATAGATCTCTTGAGTTTCATGTGTAGAAACGAGGGTCTTGAAATATACAGCTTCAGCGGAGCACTTTGGATATATTAGCAAGCTATCCTGGTAGATGGACTCATAGCTGAACCAACCAAAGGTCTCTAAGTGCTGGACACAGGTTAGGGTCAGTCATAGACTTTGCTCTTGAGGAGCTTACCAATAAAGCAGGAGAAAAGAAGTGACCCTCTGGGAGCTGTCCCTGCCTTCTGGGTAGAGAGCTAAGCTTGAAGAGGCGAGCTTCCTTTCGTCCAGGAAAGGCATGCTGGCTTTGCAGGGAATTTGACCAGAACTTGGTTGAGGGCTGATTTCTTAGTTCCCCTCTATTTGCATCCAGTTCTTTCTTTTACACAATGAGCATCTCTTATTTGCATAAAGCATCCCATAGGAGCATGAATTACAGATCTTACCGTCACCCATGGGCACAACCTTTTTGACATCAAGCCAAAGAACACTAACTTTGAAATTGCCTTCATGCCCACATGTTGGGGCTAATACAGATTAACTGGCTGTACGCAATCTTACAACGGACTCCAAGCTTAATGGGCAATCTGAATTGGTGCTTTGTAAAATCGCTACTCTTATGGAAGATCATAGGTTGTTTTCAGAGGGGCAAAAAAACTTTGATTTCCTACACACTTTAAAAATATAATGAAGGATGATATGGACATTCCAAAATGTTCTCCTCCTTGCAAAGTCTCTTGGCTCCCAAAACTGGAACATGTCACTGATCCACCCCTTCCCAACACAGAGGGCTTATGCTGCTGTTCACATGGTCATCCATTCACTCAACCAGCATGCCTCAAGTGTAGGCTCCCATCACGCTCCAGTCTGAAGGCACCAGTGCTGTGACATTGCCAATCACTGCCCAAACCAGAGCCCATTATGTCCCGAAGGCAGAAGATTTTCAAAGGAATTATTTATTTGTTAAAATACAATCCAGCATAGATATAACATATTTGTACCACCAATATGTATCTCTTTGAGGAATTAAATCAGGAGAAAACAATTAACACTATCAATGCTTAGTGGATGACATAATGGTTAAAGGTAAATTTGTCTGAAGTATTAGCTTTATTTACTTAATTTTTTAAAATTTTCTTTTATTATTATTTTTTTGAGACAGAGTCTCACTCTGTCGCCCAGGTTGGAGTGCATTGGTGTAATCTTCACTCACTGCAACCTCTGCTTCCCGGGTTCAAGCAATTCTCCTGCCTCAGCCTCCCAAGTAGCTGGGACTACCGGCTTGCGCCACCACACCTGGCTAATTTGTATGTTTTTAGTACAGACAGGGTTTCACCATGTTGGCCAGGCGGGTCTTGAACTCCTGACCTCAGGTGATCTGCCTGTCTCGGCCTCCCAAAGTGCTGGGATTACAGGCCTGGGCCACAATATCAACTTTATTTTTATTCTAAAACTTTTTTTCTTTCTTTTTTTTTTGTTTTGAGAGAAGATCTGCTCTGTCACCTAAGCTGGAGTGCAGTGGTGTGATCACAGCTCATTGCAACTTTCAACTTCTGGGCTCAAGTGAGATTCTCCTGCCTCAGCCTCCCAAAATTCTAGGATTACAGGCACGAACCACTGTACCCAGCCTGATTCTAGAACTTGGTTGTAAGATGCATATAGTGTCCTTCATTTTAATTTGGAATTAATATGATTTGGAAGACACAAAGGGGCCACAGTTCCAAAGAGCTCCCCTTTGGTCTTGCCACAGGGCCACAGGTGGGAGAGAGTCCTGGGTCTACTGGGCCTCCTGAGCATCTTCCTCTGGTACAGGCCTCAGGCAGATGCACCCCCGTTTTCTTCCTTCCTCCCACCCTGATCACCAGAGGTAGGAACAGGCCTTACAGTCTATCTTTATCCTCATCACTGCTGCTTGCCAGGCATTCTGTTGTTTGTTTTGGTGTTTTCCCCACCTGTTTAGACAAAATGGCATATGCAGAGTGTGCCTTAAAAGAAAACAAAAAATTGACACTTGCTTGAAATGTTTAAAGTTCAAAGTCTGTTTTGTGCTTGAACAAGGCCTAGAAATAACATGATGTGGCATCGCCATTCTTGCCGCCTAGTATCAGGAAGTCTGGCGACCCTCTGGGCGGTGAGAACCCTGATGCCGCCTTTTCTGGTAACTTGAAGAGTGGGGCAGATTTGCCACACATTCTGAGTGAAATGTTATGAGGGTCTTGGGTCAGGGATCACAAGGCACTGGTTGATACAGGTGCAAGGAAACCAGCTATTTAATAATTGGCTTTTTAGCCCTGTGTATAGTAGCCTAAGGACATGTCTTTTTTGGTATTCAGAAACCTCGTCCAAATCCCTGAATCTAAAGTAAAAGTTGAAAAAACAAACTCGGTCAAATTATTATGATTATCAGCTGTCATTTATGCAAGACGTATTATGTGCCAGGTACTATAAGTAAGCATGTGGCTCACATTAATCCCTTTTAATCCCCTAGAATTTCTGTAAAGCAGATATTATTATCCCATTTTGCAGATGAAAAAACAGTAGTACAGAGATACTAAAGTACTTTCTCTGAGTGGCACAACCATAATTATTGGAACAGAAATTTTAACTAATGCCTGTCTAACTTCTCTTCTTAAGATCTTAGAGCAGCTAAGCTCCTGGCCAACCAGCGTGGACTGTGATTCCAAGTCCCAAAGATCTTGGGGAAGCTGTGTTAAATTTCATTTAAATTTTATACCTTATATTAGTTATTTCTTCTCCGATCATTTCTCCTCTGTTTATATTGAGTGTATTTTGCAAATTTATAATCTAAACAGCTTTAATAATTACCATTTAGTAAGAATAAGATATTTTCGTTTCATCTGTTTACTGTTAATACCCTGCTTACTTTGGAAACATATTTAACATAGCTTTCAGTATGGAAAAGATACCCCCACAACAAAAAACCTTGAAGCAAGAATAAAAAACATCAGCTGCTAGATGAAAGCCGGGGGCTAATTATGGCAGAAACCTAATCAGAAGGACACTTAGTTTTGCACTTCCTCTCAGCCAAGTCAACAGGGAAAAGATGGCAGGTGACCCATCCTGTATTCAGCAGACAGCTTGCCAAGTCAGGAAAACAGTTCTTTCTTGTTTTATCAATGTTTAGAAAATTAATAATTTTCACAAGATAACATTTAAGGTAAAATTCCAATTTTATCTTTACTTTGTCGCAAACTTTGAATGTGTGATCACTTAAAATTGCTAAAACAATATAATGTTATCATTTGCCTGAAAAATAGTAGAAGAAAATAGCCACAAGCCTACCTTCTATATACAAAGACCTACAATCGTTTTTGTATTTTCCTTTTGGTTCTTTTTCAGAAAACACATTTCTCTCTTTTTTCCCTAGTTGCAAATATAGTAGGAATGCCACATTGTTCTCTGCTGTCAGTGATACAAGTATTTTCCATGTAGAAACAGTGTTCATAATTATCACTTTCCTGACCACATAATATGCCATTAAATAGGGGTAGCATATTTTTATTAAGTATTTCTCTGTTAGTGGCCATCTAGGTCACTTCTTATTTTGTAGTAAAGATAAGGATTACAATGAGTAATTAGTTCAACCTTCAGTTTAATTATAATTTACATTAAATTATAAAATTACCTTCACTAAAAATCTATATGCATAAAAAATAAGTTTCTTGAAGGCAGAAACAACCTATTTTCCAATTTTATTTTCCCTAGAATATAGTGTCTTAAAAATGTGAAGTGCTTTCTCAATAACTTAATGAATAAATAAAACATAGGTAGTATCATCAGTAGCTCAAAAGTGGCTGGAATCGATGGCCTGGGATATCCCCTCTCAGTCGGAAAGAGCATGAATAGCAGTAATCCCATACCTACCCCCAAGAGAACTTTAAATTTAAATACTTAAAATAAGGATCCAGAATAACACTTGAAGAAATCAGAATATTAGAAGTTTGAGGGGGTGGGAGATGCATATCTGCCACAGCTCCCCCAGCCCCTCCCTCCCTTTTGTGCTGCCATTTGGAGTTTCAAGCACAGAGAGAAGTGATGCCCATTGATACTGCTCTGAATAAAAGCCCATGCTGTAAACGTGTGATCGCCCATCTATGGGCAGAAAGGGACCCTTCTCTGGTACTGCGTGTAATTGTTGAAGGCATCTGTGCGCTCACTTAAAGCCCATCTGTACCCTGCTCCCCAGCGAGCCGCCCGCTCTCTCCCAGTGAAGTCAGGTGCTCAGAGCAGCAGGCTGGGCGCAGGATGTAGGAAAGCGCCTCTTTTAAACATGAGGAGCGATTGACTCAAAATGTGTAATCGTAACAACTCCTAGAATCTATCATTGTCTTAATGGACTATTTAGAATTTTTGTCTGTAAAAACTAAAATATATATTAATCTTGTCTTGGAAGAGTTGATATTTTTCAGAGAAATCGAATCTGCACTATTTATGGGTTTTGCACTATAAAACTCTGCAGCCCAGTCACATGGCTTCTTTTTCCTAAGCCATCTGTCACAGAGGTCTGGAATTTTATGTGAATGTTGGTTGTGCAGTCTTAACCCAAGTTTTTTTTTTTTTATTTTTTTATGAAAAATGTCAGCAACTACAATATTTAGCATTTTACTTTACGTTGGCCATTAAACTTGATTACTATAGCTCTGTTTCATTGCTATTTACATGTCAGCTACGAAGCCAAAAATTGTTTTGATGCGCTCCTGGCAGAATACATTGTGAGATCGTGGAGAGAGAGCACACGTGGCACTGATATGGTTAATATCTTGGATTTTTGTAACTAAGGTTTATTAATGCTGGTATAAAAATGTATTTGATATTATACAGATGGCATAAGATGTTGTGGTTACTAAGTTATTATCCCGGATAAGCTGTACTGCCAAATTCGGGGCTTAAAACTATCACGAGAGATTAAACTATTTACTAAAAAGGGACAGAAAGATACGGCCAAAGCATCTTAGTACAGCATATTAGAAGTGTATTTACCTCCCACAAATGTAGTAAAGCATATCTATCTCATAGGCTGAGAGATTGAAAATACGAACTTTGCAGGTAAAACAAGCAAATAAAAGAAGGGCTTTTATTTTCTAAGTCAGGCACAAGCAGCAAGACCAGCTGACGCAGACCAGTGGCGCCTGTTTAGGGGCTGGGAGTGAGGGTTGTTTAAAGGGAAGAGTTAAAACAAATCCCCTGGGAAGTATCTGGTTACCACAAGAGTTAAGGATCTTGCTAAATATTCAAAGAAGAGTGGCCAGCCAAAAGAAAAAAAGAGAGTAGCCAAATTATCAGGAAGTTAATTTTAAATTGATGGAAGATGGAGAAAATACCAGAAAGGTGTTATTTGATCCACTTAGAAAAATGACAGGCACCTTCCTCCTACCTTCGGAGAATGACTGCATAGTAAGTAATGTTCACAATTCATGACACCACATGAGCCGTCCCAGTGTGCGAATCTTGCAGAACATACGAGGCATGTGAGCAGTTTGCTGGAGCTTGAACCAAATACAGAATGGGGTACTGTTCCTCCTGACACAGAAAAACAAAACCAAGAAATAACACATGGCAAAAGGTAGAAGGTATCTCAAGAAGAAATATTGTGCAGTGAATTTAGTTTTAAGTCTCACACTAAATGTGGAGAAAATAAGCCCTTTTGTAGTATTCTGAAGTTTTCACTATAGGGCTTCAACCTCAGTCAGGCTGTCAGCTGCTACCCAAAGCACGCCCTCTATCACCACCGGGTGAAGTGTGGTTTGCACTGTCTGCCTCCGTGTCCCTGCCCCCTACAGTTGAGCAAAGCGTTTACGGCTCAAATAGCCTAGGGTAAAATGTTGCTTTTATATTAGTTTAATATTCCAATAAAAATTATCTTCCAGCGGGTTATTTTTGCATATTTCTCATGTGAGATTAATATTATGATTTGAAGGGTTGGAAAGTTATACATGCCTTTTGATAAACACAAATGTGAATGCTTTAAATGATGAATTGGGAGTGATAATTCTGTAAACTAGAAAAGAAGATGTAAAGCTAAACTTGTAAATGTGTGTGTATATGTGCGTGTGTGTGTGTGTGTATATATATATATATTTTTTTTTCCATAAAACCATTTTAGCCAATACATTTAGTATTTGGAGCATCTTATTTACATTAAGCTTACTTTGTTTAAACCCAGAAACACAAAGCTCACTAATGGGGCTGTTCTTAAAGTCTGCCTAAGAATTGAACATTACCCAATGCAAATCAGAAAGCTAGATTTAAAAGCAGATATACTTACATAAAAGCTTACATTTAAAATGATCCCTTAAAAGCCCCACATGGCTAGGCTGTAACTGCAAACTGCTTACATGTGTTTCTGTTTCCTATTGTATACTAGGGAGCCGAAATAGAAGTGGATGAAAATGGCACATTGGACTTAAGCATGAAAAAAAATCGAATCCTGGACAAGGCTGCACCCCTAACTTCCTCTAACACTTCTATTCCAACTCCTTCCTCTTCCCCATTCAAAACAAGCAGCATTCTGGTCAATGCGGCATTCTATCAGGCTCTTTGTGACCAAGAGGGCTGGGACACTCCTATCAACTATAGCAAAACTCACGGGAAGACAGAGGAGGAGAAAGAGGTACTGTTTCCATATGTCAATCAGTAAGTTGAAGACAGTGTGATTGCAGGGTATCACTAGCTCTTCCCTCCTAAATTATGTTTCACATTCCTGTTTAGATGATATGTAATTTTGTACCTTGCTTTAGATTTTGATAAAGTGATGATTTTTAATGCCAGAGGAAATTCATTAACAAATCCAACTTTCATTATCACTTGCCTAAAATAATGTCACTATAGTGAATTTTATTCCTATTAAGGCTGAAATTTTGTGCCCTGCCCAAGAGATTATATTATCTATCCCTTCATATAACAGCTGTAAGGGGCAATGTATTGCTCAACATTGAAATGCCAGCTTACTAATTCTCTCTGAACCAGAGGGTTGAAGATGAAATCAAATCAGGGTCAAGTAAGAATCTCTGAGTCATGTCAGATTTCTTTCCATGGTTTTGTGAAGGAACTGTGTTAGCATACCTATGTATAGATTCATTGTTTGAGGCATTGGATCGAAATGTTGGATGTCTAAATCAAATTAATCTTAAAGTCAAGGAGATCTATTTGTGTATTTGATTATCTTGGAGGTGGTTTTGGCCCCGAAAGCCAGATGGTGCGACGGTGCAGGAATCCATCTAACCTTTGCCTTATGGCTTGAGCCACCTGACTAGGCCTGATTAGCCATGGACTACTCAGTGTCATTCAAAAGAACCGATAGTCAGAACTCTCAATTGTTTAGACTCTATGTAATTGCAGATGTGACCTTAATTATTACAGTAAGTAATCCTATTTAGCTGTTTGTCAGGGAAGTTGTTGATAGGCTTGCCAGTTGATATGTGTAAAGAACTGAAATAGCCATTCTCTGCAGAAGTGTGCAACACCCTTTACAGCTTTTTGAAGTTTAGAGACTTTGGGTGGTGAGATCTAATTTGATTTTTGCACATGCTTAACATCTCAGAGTATAAGTCAACATACACAGTTTTGATCACAAGATTGGGCTGTTTTTCCTTCCCTTTGCCCTTCCCTTCCCTTCCCTTCCCTTCCCTTCCCTTCCCTTCCCTTCCCCCTCTCCTCTCCCCCCTCCCCTTCCTCCCTCCCTCCCTCCCTCCCTCCCTTCCTTCCTTCCATTCTGTCTTTCTTCCTTCTTTCATTCAGCACAGTTTTGCCAAGATCTCCAAGTCCAGTCAGTGACATGGGACCTGGATATACAGCAATGAATAGGACACGCTTCTACTATGCCTGTGTGCCACAGTCATATGTGTACTCAGAAGACTAACTTGTAACCAAATATACTGATAAACAGAGTAACATGCACAGGCACTTAATGTGGAGAGGGAGGAATGGCTAACTGCATCAGGTGGCTGGGTGTGGACCCCTGGAAGACGCCCTCAGCATCTGAGGCAGCCTGTGTGTCTCCACCACTCAAGCCATCACATGAAAGGATGAGGGGATTCACACACTGCAGCTTTTGATTCGATTCTCTCATACTGGCCTTAGTCATTTCATTCTGCTTGACTTTTCAAGATTCACCCAAAGCATCTAAGGATGGCCTTAATTAATCTATCATAGTACTATTTTAGAAGAATCATTTATTAAAATAATACATGTTTGACTATAACGAACATGAAACTGACACATGCAAAGTATAAGAAGCTCATTTCCCTTAAATGACGACCACAAACTGGCAAGAGTGCATCTTTCCCCCGACCACTGTGCCCACTGCCACCTCAGACTTGTGCCAAAGAACAGAGGTTACACCTAATTCTGACTATGTGTATCATCTAAAAGTCTGTCAGTGTTCACATCCCTCGAGTATCCTGCACATCTTGACTGAAATGGAAGTAAGCAGTAAGCTAGGAAGTGGGAAGGTTAAGAGGCACAATTGTGATGAGATCAAAATTGTTGACGCAGAGTTAGCTTTGGGTAAGGGAATGTCCTTCAACTCACACGACTGCTTAATCTCCAGCCAGGCCACTGCTGCTCAGATCATGGCACATTGCATCTACAGCCCTAAAGGGAAACTTGACCCTTGGCCCAGGATGTGTGGATGTGGGTCCAGTAGAAGTCCTTATGTTACAGGAAGGACAGTGTCTCATGAATTAAGTATAACTGCTTCATGCAGGTTCAAAATCCCAACATGTTCTCATTTCTGGGAGTATCTCAGTGCCATGTGCAGAGTGGCATTTGGGCTTTCTGCACTCATCCTTGTGATTATGGCGAATGCATTCACCAGAAAGTGTCAGGCATAAGCATCCAATCCTGGGTAGTAACAAAACACATTTGCCTCAAGTAGGTTCTCATCTTCATCTAGGGTGTCTTGCATTGTTTGACAATGATTATACTTTTGTGCCCTCAGCAACGATGTCAACATTGCACTCTTCATGTTCTCAGAGACCCATTCCTATCACCTCCTTAGCCACAGTTCTTATCACCTAGAATGCCAGAAAATGAGATTTCGTAAGAAATATTTTACGTTACTTTTTAATCCTGCTTTTGCTTAATTTCAAAAAATCATCTGGATTTATCTTTGTAGCTTTATAGATTCAACTTGAGTATGTTTTTATCTCATGCGTATATATCTGGGACAGTATTTCATTTCCCAGCAAATTCACACACACAAAATGGGATTCTTTAGAGTGGATTTATGCTCTTTACAGAATGGCTTACTTACTCCAGGTCTGACAACACAGGCTTGGACTGCTACAGTTTTCAACCTAAGTATTGTGACATCTGGAATTTAGAAGCTATGTCGGAATTCAGTGTCACTAAGAGTATCAGGGAGGACTTTGGAGATGCTAAGTGAGCTCTTGGACTCAATGTGCTTGCCCTAGGTTTGAGCTGACAGAATATTTGTCTAAGCTAAATGCTTTTTGTCCCAGCTATCTGAACAGGGTGATTCATTGCTTGGGGATGCTAAGGCTGGTGGAGACACACACATAAAAGTACTTCTGAATCACTCTAACTCCTGATATGGTTTCTCACCCTTGTTCTCTGTTCCCTCATCTGTGCCAAGGTAACCTACTAACAGTACTTTTCACATCCTGTTCTGAATCTTGAAAATGAAAAATGTAATGTTTGGTAGGTATTATTCTGAAAAATTAGATTGTATTAAATGTGCTCATTGAGAAGCTATCAGAGGGATACCACGTACAATAAAATAAAGATAGGGAACCTTTATATACAATATCTCATTATCCCAATAATCCTGAAAAGCAGGATGATTATCAAATTTTTTAGAGGAGAAATTTGAACCCTAGGGAGCTAAAGTTGTTGCTCCTGGTCATATGAAATTAAGTCATAGGCCTAGAATTCCCTACAACAAATAAAAAAAAGAGAAAAAGGTAAATGAGGAAAAGGAAAAGAAAAAAAAAATCACCAAAAACTGGAGACTGCTTAGGGAACATTGAGAAAAATTTAATAGTACAGACAAAAGAGAAGAATGAAGAAATGGCAGGTGGCAAGGTGTGTTGGCAGCAACAGTTGTCTAATGTGTTTCTGCGGGTGCAGGACTGGAACTCGTGTGACCCAGGCAAGTACACACGATGTGACTACAAAAACCAGTTCCAGGCCTGGTCCTATTTTGTCACTTTCCAGTGAGCTTCCCTGGAATAGCTACGTGTGTTCCAGACAATCTATTGTTCACATTTGGAGACTGGAATGTGGTATGTCCCTGCTCCCACCCACGTCTTTCCCTTTTCCACTTTCCTCTTCCCCACCGCATAAGACACATACACAACCAGAAATTGAGTGATTATTTCTAATTCATTGTTATCTAGTTCATATGCACAACAGTTGCTTAATTTTGGTGGTAATTTTCAGAAAATATTGTCTGTCTCTCTCAGTGAAATAGCCTGTCCAGATGCCCCCTAAAAAAAATTCCTGAATTTGGAAAAAACTCAAAATATCTCGAAAGGAAAGTGTTGAGAAATAACTAGGGCTGTCACTTTGATTCAACTGTCAGTTCTCCAAAGATTTCAGGGCTTAAAATGTTAAGAGTGCCAGATGCTATTATCTGTTATTCATGTTACCATTATGTCCTGGTCTTTACTGAAATCAATATAAACTTCCATCTGTACGTTAAAGGAATTTCATTGCATGCATGTACTGTCTAAACACACACATATATACCACATCCTCTTTTACACAACCACAAAATAAAATTATTATTTTCAAAATTATACTTTAAATTTTGGAAAAAGATTTTTACAAATGCTATTGATTTACACTGGCTGCCGTTTAGGAATTCATTCAATATAAAATGCCTCCATAACAAAACTAATTCTTTTAGTGACAGCCACCTGGATTTTAATACATATACTCTCTGCAGGTTTCTAATGGTAGAATGTTGAGCAAAGAAAAAGGGAAAAGACAAATATTTCATAAAACAATTGTATGCATATGAGTCTATGTGTTAAAGTTACAAAATATTTAAAAGGTCATATGCAATAAAATTATCCTGTTGAAACATTACCACATATTACTACACCAAAATAAATAACATATATCCTGCAAGTTTTATGTTTATATTATTTAGTAAAATAATAAACTTTCATAATTGATTATTTCTTTCAAAATTCCCCATTCTCTTGCCTTCCATAATTATAGATTCAGGCCTAAAACAACAGCTAGAAACTTGTAATCATCTGTAAATATACAGGTCTTATTGGAGAGACTTTGTTCATAACTTTGCCATAAGTAATAAAATGGCTCTTTTTACTTTATGCCATTTTCATTAAAAAAAAAAATCAGCATCTAAACAGAAAAACGAAGGCTGTTCCACGTTGAGACAATATTGGATTTAGCATTTGTATCTACTTTCAAAAAGCCAAGACATTTTTAAATTATAGTGGAAAATACTACTCAGGCCAAATCCAGATAGGACTAAATAAAGTGGATGGTGGAATTATCAGGTTTAAGGCCTTAAAATTTGGAATTTTTTTCATTTTAGCCATTTACAGCATAACACTTTAAAAGGATAAGCGCTAATCATCTATTTTGCTGTAGATCCCATGGAGGCAGCATTAAACTAGCACCTCTCTTTGCATCCTAGTGTGGAATTATGATCAAGCACACATTTCTCTTTATTTTTAAATTGTGTATTTTTATCGGCTTCTATTTTCAAACATTTACCAGTAAAACAAATGAAACACTTAACACCATCAATAATATTGATAAATTGTCCTAAATCAGGTTTCATTAATGTAATCTGAAGACAATGTCACTTGAGACTGTGTACCGATGTATTTACTACTATGTGCTCTTACGTAAAATAATTGATCGAATTGTTATCCAAGTAATTAATGAAAAAAATTACATTTGCCTTGATGACTAAGATCTGTATTTAGAATTTTTCTTTGGTTGGGAAAATCCAGGAATTTTGTTTTTTTTTTCTCATTGCTTTTGAATGTGGACTCAGAATTACTAAAATTATATTTTGCTATAGTATTTTTATATTCATTTAATTTAAAAATATTTATTTTGAACAATTCAAAATAGTTTACTTACCTTAAATATATCAGTACTTTTGAGATTTAGAAGACAGTTTTTTTATATTAGTTCATCTGATTTTAATATTAAATCCAGAAATTATTGTATTTACTGAATACAAGATTAATGATGAAAGTAAGCTAATTATGTGATCGAGAAAAACCATCATTTGTTATCTGTGAAATAATACATCACTTGGTAAATAAACTCTTTGAAAGGATTAGTGAGTCTTCTTTATGAAATCAAGGTCGGTATTAAACTTAAGAGAAGAGCATGAAAATTAGGAACATCCAATAAGACATTCCATCCAGAAAGGAAAGTGACAGGATACCAATTTAGCAAAATAAGTAATTTCAGAAAAACGGGAAGTAATACAAAAGTAAAAGGAATTATCCAGAAAGATCAGATTAAATGCCTAAATACTGTAGCCTCAGTTATTACATATTTAAACGAATAATTTAGATCTTAATTATTTGTACATTAAAAAGGGCATTCAGTTAACCAAAACTTCCCCCTTTTCTGTTTAAAAGTTTGTGTGATTCATTTTTGCAATATTTCTTTGGCTTTGCTGCTGTTATGACTGCTGGATATATAAACAATTCCTGTGCTCTCTAGGGAGCATTTCTAATACAAGAAACCTTGAAACATACTAAAATACTAATTACATGGCTCAAGAAATACCTACCTCTGGAATCACATTTGCCAAAATGAGAACTTTTGAAAGGTGTTCCGTATCAATTCCACTTTTTCATTCTTCACTTAGGATAAAGATCTGTTACAACCAGGACATATTATTATTATCTCATTTATTTCTTTTCTTTCTTTTTTTTTTTTTTGAGATGGAGTCTTGCTCTGTCACCAGGCTGGAGTGCAATGGCACCATCTCGGCTCACTGTAACCCCTGCCTCCCGGGTTCAAGTGATTCTCCTGCCTCAGCCTCCTGAGTAGCTGGGACTACAGGCACGCACCACCATGTCCAGCAAATTTTTGTATTTTTAGTAGAGATGGAGTTTCACCATGTTAGCCAGAATGGTCTCGATCTCTTGACCTTGTGATCCCCCTGCCTCGGCCTCCCAAAGACCGAGGATTACAGGCATCAGCCATGTTGCCTGGCCTATCTTATTTATTTCTTATACAAATCCTCTAAGGTATTTCGGCCAAGTCCAAGTCCAAGTCCAAATCCAAAGCCAAAACTCAATCCTGGCCCCAGTGATTTTAAATCTAGTTGTCTTTCCAGGGTTCCCTAATGACTTCTGTGTTTGTTTTTGTTTGTTTGTTTCTTTTCCAGAAAGACCCAGTGAGCTCTCTAGAAAATTTAGAGGAAAAAAAGTTTCCTGGAGAGGCCTCTATACCAAGCCCTAAACCCAAGCTTCATGCAAGAGATCTCAAAAAGGAACTAATCACGTAAGTAGTGCCCAGTGCCATGCCCTCGAAGATTCTGGAACGAAGATTCAAGTTCATGACTTAAGAGTTACAATATCCTGGCTTATACAGTTGACGTTAGGGTGATTTCTACCAGTCAGCAATTAAACGTTAGACATGCACCTCACCTGAGCTAAGAGGGTGTACGTGGTCATATGCTAACAGAATTAAAAACCTCTTGATTAAAAAACAAACTAAGATAACACAATTAGAGTGCTTCTTAACCTGATAACCATTGACCCGCAGATCTAAGGGTTGACTTCGAAGACTCTACCAACCTTCTGACGCTTGATGTAAATAGTTATTTGAGCAAGGGAGTTACTGGTTTTCATCACATTTTCAAAGGGGTTCTGAGGCCCAGAAGAGTTTAAAGGGCAGGGTACCCGAAGGCAGTAAGTACGAGTTATGTACTAGTGGGTGAATGAGTGAATGAAATGTAGGAACCTGTTTCCCATGTATCATTAAATATTAATCAAATCTACTCATATGTAAATCTATTTAAAGCTGTCAGTTAATGAGAGTTTACAGCAAGGAGTAACGCGTCCACTTAGGACAGGCCTGTACCCTCTCTTCTATATCCCTCATCAAAAATATGTTTAAACTTTTCAAAGAAAAAAAACTGTAAAAACCTCTCCTGACCCAGCTTCCACCTGGACTCTCTATGTCCCCTTCCTTTTCCAGCTGAACATATCCAGAAAGTTGTTGCTACTGTGTGATGCAGTTTCCCTCCTGAATCTTTCCCAGACAGCTCTCCAAGGACCTTCCTTCCCTCAGCATCCCCTTCCCCTGTCAGGATCTTGGTCCTGGAGCCTCCTGTTCCTACTTGACAGGCAGCAGGATGCCACAGAACTGATCTCCCTCCTGCACAATCCATTGTCTACACTTGGCCTCTAGGATGCCTCACCTCTGGACTCTTCCCTCATCTCACTGCTAGCCCTTCTAGACTCATGTGTAGCCATCTAAAGAGTAGGGTGCCTCTAAGCTCCATCCTGGAACCCTTCCTTCCTGCTATCTGCACTCACTCTTGCTGAGGACTCCTTGGCTGCCACCGTGCTGTGACCTCCACATGTCCACCCACCACCCCACAGGAGCAGTGAGTGCTCCCCTCCCCCAGCCTCCCGCTTTGTGCTTCTTGCTTCCCCTAAGCACTCCAGGAATTAGGCAGGGCCTTAGGCCTGCTGTTCCCTCTGCCCAGAATGCTGTCCCCAAGGCCTCTGCAGGGCCCACATCCTCTCCTCCCTCAGCACAGCTCTTCTCTCAAACATCACTTATGTGAGAGGCCTTCAAGCTACTGTGCTTCCCCACCCCCAGCCCTGATGCTCCCATTCCCAGATCTTTTCTTCACTTCCCTCCCCTCTATTTTCTGCCTCCCTCACCAAGAACAAAGCCTCAGAGGGCACGAAGTGGGTGCTGGGGGTCTTCTCTCCTCTGTCTTTGCTCTCTACCTTGTCCGCATCATTGGTTCCTAATATCTATTGTGCAACCTCTTATTTCCCCTTATTTCCTCTTCTCTACCTTGTTCACACCATTGGTGCATGATATGCACTGTGCAACCTCTTATTTACCCACCTACATGGACAGTGACTTGGGAGCAGGCAATACATTTCAAATGCAGGTGCCAACGACAGGGCCTTGCACATAGTAGGTGTTCAGTAAAAATTATTCCAAGTCTGTCATCGGATTGCCCTGTTGACATGTGAATGACTTTAAAATAAGCTTGACTCTGCATTCTCGAAGGATTTTGTAGGCAAACATTACTGGCTGAAATAGCATGCTCCCTTATAAACTTGATGTCTGCCTGGGGCTTGGTAGTTGATGGTAACGGATGGTTCCAAACATGCTGGAACTTAAATCGGATTGAACACGGTTTCAGGTTCAGTGACTTGAGACCTTAGAAGTCACTTCTAACTTTTTAGAAATTTCTTAGAAGCCACGTAGGCCAGCCAGACACCTTTTCCCACGTGGACCTGCTGTTAGAAACTTTTCATCTTTGTGTGTATTTTTTTCCATGTGTTATTTTTAATATCTTCAAAAATGGCAAATTTTTATCCTTCAAAGGTAGATTGTTGGAAATTGATAAAAGTCATCCCAAACTAAATGTAGTATAAAAGATTGAAAATTAACCTGCAATACCATTTTGGGTCAGAAAAATGAAGCATGATTATTTTGCAAAGGGTAATTCTCCATGGTGTGAAGGTAAATATAAAAGAGGAAGGATTTCAAAAAGATTTTGAATGACTTTTTGAATATAATCATTCCAAAAATTCTTAAGAAATTACTCTCTCAGAGGCCTCATAGTTCATCCATTTTATTTTATTTTATTTATTTATTTTGAGCCAGAATCTTGCTCTGTTGCCCAGGCTGGAGTTCAGTGGTATGTTCTCGGCTCACTGCAAGCTCCACCTCCCAGGTTCAATCTCCTGCCTCAGCCTCCCGGGTAGCTGGGATTACAGGGGCCCACCACCACACCCAGCTAATTTTTGTATTTTTAGTAGAGACAGGGTTTCGCCATGTTGGCCAGGCTGGTCTCGAACTCCTGACCTCAGGTGATCCACTCACCATGGCCTCCCAAAATGCTGAATTCCAGGCGTGAGCCACTGTGCCCAGCCTAATTCATGCATTTTAGACAGGGTGAGTGCTTTAATGGCTATCACTTATTTGCATGTATCTGCATTGGTATATTTGTTTTGTAAAAGTCATACTACATTCCATGTCACCCTGTCCTTATTATATTATGCTTTGTGTTTCTAACAGTACCTTGATTACTTACCAAAAACTTTGTTTGGATTAGGACTTTTTGGATGTCACTATTTATCTTAGAATTTCCTTATGGTTTCAGTGCCACTTATTGAGAAAACTAGCTAGTTTCTTTCTTCCAATTTTTATATTTTCATCTGGAAACTTTCCCAAAATACATCACCCAACTAATATTGGCACATGTCATTATGTAAGATATTTCACTCTAGATTTGGAATTTAGTCTAGCTATCAAAATTCTAAACTGCAACTTTTCCCTGTATAACGTTGTCTCCAGTTCTTTCATCATTTCTTGAACTTTTAATACCACCAAACTTAAAAATAAATTATCAGCTAATTAAATGCATATTTTATTATTATATTTTATAGGTAATTTATAGCTGATGTTTAAAAACCGCTGGCACTTCTTGGCTTCTCCTGGCAATATTAATGGGAGTAACTTAAAAATATAAAATAGGCCAGGCGTGGAGGCTCACGCCTGTAATTCCAGCACTTTGGGATGCCGAAGCAGGTGGATCTCCTGAGGTCAGGAGTTCGAGACCAGCCTGGCCAGCATGGTGAAACCCCATCTCTACTAAAAACACAAAAATAAGTCGGACGTGGCGGTACATGCCTGTAATCCCAGCTACTCAGGAGGCTGAGGTGGGAGAATCGCTTGAGCCCAGGAGGCAAAGGTTGCAGCGAGCCAAGATTGAGCCCCTGTACTCCAGCTTGGGTGACAAAGCGAGACTCCATCTCAAAAAAAAAAAAAAAAAAAAAAAAAAAAAAAAAAAAAATTATACATATATACAAAATGCAATGCTGTTTTTAACACTAGGTGGCGATATATTTCTAAAGTGGGAATTCCCAGGCAATTGAAACACCTCTCTGAATATTCCAGTTGTATAATGTTCAGAAAAGATTTTTTTACATTTAGTGAGTGAATGGCACTTGCAAGATAACTCAGTCAAAATGTTAATAACTGGTTTTTGTCTTTACTTTCTAACATATATTTATAGCTTTTACAGTATTTTTCTGATATCTCATCCAGGAAAAGGGACGGGGAAAGGAGACAGAATGACTTAGCTTGGATCAGACCCTGAAAATCAACCATTCCTTTGAAAGACGGGAATGCTGTAACTCTTATAGTTTCTTTAGATACCTGAAAATGATTGGAAAGTGGATCACAGGAATAAAAATACTTAGAAAGTGAGAACTCAGAAAATACAGGAATAGTGTTAGTCTATCCCAAAATGTCCCTTCAAAAAGCTAAAACCTGTATTCTGTATATCTGGATAAGGCCTTGCTTTAGGCAGGATGTCAAAAAAAAAGAGCAGATGCATGACTGGCATAGTTGATGTTCCCCTCTGATTATTGACACAACCGCAAATAACACTGAGTAGGCTGGGGTTCACCTGCTTATTACAAATGAGTGACTTTCGAACACCGTCAGAGGAAACTAAATGACTGAGAAACCAAGGAATCTATTAATTGTGGAAGAAAACTGCTTCCTAACTACCTTCTTGCATGATTATTATTATTTTAGAGACGGGGTCTCACTCTGTCACCCAGGCCGGAGCACAGTGGCACAGTTATGGCTCACTGAAACCTCGAACTCCTGGGCTCAAGCAATCCTCCTGCCTCTCAGTTTCCTGAGTAGCTGATTACATTATTTTTACAACACACATAAGGTGGACAGGACATGACCAGGTTCTGAGATAAAATGAAATGCAGGGGCACAGATCTTAATGGAGTGAGATTCTTGGCAGATGGCCTGAGAGCCTATTCTTAGGCTAATGGTGAATTAGCAATTGTCTTTGCTGGCTTCAAGCTCTGGTTGAAATTGCTTGAATGCTTTACAGACTGAACTTCTTGCCTGTTTCATACTGTCAGCAACTTTCCCATCTAAAATGTCAGTTTACATTTTAGTCAAAGGTTTTCAGTGTTTTCTAAAATGTTTATAAAGTTACCAGGCTGCCTTGCTCTTAAAAACTCACAAAAATTTCTTTCTGGAATATGTCATACAATTGGTGCTGGTATCATAGTAAAGCGTGGGTTTCTAATATTTATTTTTTGTAACATATGTATTTTTCTTTTTCTTTTTTTCTTTTTTTTTTTTTTTTAGACAGAGTTTCACTCTTGTTGCCTAGGCTGGAGTGCGGTGGTGCGATCTCGGCTCACCACAGTGTCCGCCTCATGAGTTCAAGCGATTCTCCTGCCTCGGCCTCCTAGTAGCTGGGATTACAGGCATGCGCCACTGCACCTGACTAATTTTGTATTTTCAGAAGAGATGGGGTTTCTTCATGTTGGTCAGGCTGGTCTCGAACTCCCGACCTCAGGTGATCCACCTGCCTCCGCCTCCCAAAGTGCTGAGATTATAGGCATGAGCCACCACGCCCAGCAACATATATATTTTTCAAATGAATTGAAACATCTTTGATTGCTAACTCACAACATCACTAGGACATCACTTTCCCACATCAGTGGAATCAAATAATCGAATGTGATGTTGAAACAGATACCTAAGGAAGTAACTCATCATGCTATGATTTTTAGTTTTCTTTTAGGTAGTCTGCTGGTTCTTATATAATATAAATCCTTGATACACTAGCTTCTGCATGTCCTATACTGTGTTAACTTATCTGGCACAGAGAAGCTACCTCCTCCATAATCTACTGGGCAGAGGAAATTAACCTGTGAAATTCGCTTGTCTCTAATGATGTATTTTCTATTGACTCAGCTGTCCAACACCAGGATGTGATGGAAGTGGCCACGTGACAGGAAACTATGCGTCTCATCGCAGGTACCCGATGACCTCATGTGCAGTCAGATTTTCATGGTCTTGTTCTATTTTAAATACTTATTCTCACCCTTTCTAGCTGTGTATTATCTGAAGCAGGAAATGGAGAGTGAGTTGGTTGGGTTTTTGGTTTATTTGGTTTGTCAGAAATAAAATTATGTGATATAAAAATCATGATTCTTGATCAAAATGGTTTTCTGATCCTGTAGTCCGGGTTATGAGTGAAAAGTTGACTTCATGTCAGGCTTTGGTTCTGTGTGGCTTGAGGACTCATGTGGAATGAGGAATAAATACAACAGAGTGACTCAAATAGACTATTTGCCCCAGGGAAAGTAATACCCTCAATCCTGGGCAAATAACAAATTGAGGCATTTGAGAGATTAAACAGTGCAAAGGGGCTGCTTTAATCTTTCCACCTACTATCTCCATTGATGGGATTTGTCTTCCCTTTGGAAAAGCACCATCACCTGGTTGTGCAGCAGGAACGGACTCTGTGTGTGGGTGATCATTGCATCCTGAGCATTAGAGCTGGGGAGTCTCATTGGGCTAAAGTTATTCATTTGATAAACAGAAACTCTGAGTCTACGAGAAACAGTTGAAGTGCCACCGGCCCAGACTGGTGAGAAAAGAAAAGCCAGATTCAAAGCCAGTTATATTTTTTCCCAATCCCCAGTCACCAATAATTTAATGTATGTTCACGACTCAGGACGCCATTTGACTCAGATTTGTATATGTCAGTGTTGTGTTGTGTTTTTTTCCTCATCCCTCTCTAGTGTTTCTGGATGTCCTTTAGCAGATAAGACTCTAAAATCCCTCATGGCTGCCAACTCTCAGGAGCTTAAGTAAGTGCGGGAAGCGTGGCCAGCTTACCCTTCGTCCACACGGTAGGACCCTCTCGTTCATTGCCCATTCATTGCCCAAGTGATCAGCAACAAGCAGTACGTCCTGCCTGCTGAGATCACAGCAAGGGCACTTTCTCACTAAAGCGCTGGGATGACTGAAACAAAATCACTGTAATTTAATTTAGTTAATTTGCTTGCTTTGGGAGCTTTGTATTGTATAATATTTTTTAAAAGAGTGATGTAATAAACACAATACTTTTTTCTGTAAATTTCAGAATCTATGTATTAAATCAGACCTGTGAAGGTGTCATAAAGCATACCTGCCATTTAATGTTAAGGAAATTGCATAATTCTTAACCTGCTGAATATTTTGATTCATACAACTGCCTTTCACTTTGGGTGCCAAGAACAGTTTGGGCTCATTCCTGCCTCATCTACAAGATCTCAAAGTCACATATATATTAACTTTTACTTAGTGATTTCATTTTTCCTGCTCATCTTCTTTTAATACATTTGTTTATTTTCATATCTTATTATAGTACATATAGAACAATAAACATTTATAATCAACCTTTTACCTCCTTAGAAATATGATAGGGCATAAATTTTAAAAGATAAAGAAATAGGATTAAACAAAACTAATTAATTTCTTTTACAAATAATAAAGTGTTAGAAAAAGTGAGTGTTGTTATATCTACTGGTAAAACAATATACGTAGGTAGCAGCATCAGCGTTTGGTGTCTAAAACACATGTAACATTTCATGTGTTATATTATATTAGAATATATTATATTATATTATAATATATAAAAGAGTATTTTTTTAGTGTTTTGTTAGTCTTTCACTTTTTCAAGTTGTTTAAAATATTTTTATCTAAAAATTTTTAAAACTAAGTTTATGAAAGAAGATGTGATAATGGACAGACTTGAAAATTTGGAATCTTAGTACCAAAAATAGTAAAAGAAACTATGAAGTATACTTTTCTCATTTTCTTTCTTTTTTCTTTTCTTTTTTTTTTTTTTTTTTTTTTTGAGATGGAGTTTTGGTCTTGTTGCCCAGGTACCCAGGCAGGAGTGCAATGGCACAGTCTTCGGCTCACTGCAACCTCTGCCTCCCAGGTTCAAGAGATTGTCTGTCTCAGCCTCCTGAGTAGCTGGGATGACAGGCATGCAACCACCACACCCGAGTACTTTTTGTATCTTTAGTAGAGACAGGGTTTCACCATGTTGGCCAGGCTGGCCTCAAACTCTTGACCCCGGGTGATCTGCCTGCCTCAGCCTCTCAAACTGCTGGGATTACGTGAGCCACCGTGCCTGACCACTTTTCTCATTTTCAGTGTAAAGTACAATTTACTTTGTCAGTGTGGATTTTAGAAGTCATTTTATTGACTTGCAGTTTTCTAGACTAAAATATAAGTAGTAAGTAGAAACTAAGAATTAACAGACTGAAGAGTGAGATGTACCAAAACATCTTACCGAATCAGCTCTACATTTCTACATTGCCACATCTTAATTATAGCTATTGGGTCTCTTAAATATTTTCTCTAAAACTAACTTCTAGAAAAATGTGGGTAATACACTGAAAATATGTAAATTTAGACATCCTATAGCAATACTCATTACTTAATATTTTATGCAGCTTTCCAATAAGTAATGTCTGTGGTTTTTTTCCATAGATATGTTTTTTCCATACAAGAAAATCTCTTCCATGCAAGAAAAATCCAAGAGACATTTTATTGACTTCTTGTTTAGATACTCATGGAGAATGCCCAAAAGCTGTTGTTCAACACAGATATTTCCATATCAATATGCTATAAAACCACTTTTTTACTAAAACATGTTAATAGAGAAAGACCAGCATGTAAAACTTTCTTATTATGGAGGATACATATTATGTCTTTAAATGGTTGATAAAAGACTCAATGTAGGTTGCTCTGGTTAGCCAGAAGAGATGCGTGCTCATTTTATATTACATTTGAAAAAAAAAAAAAGGCATTTATTCCCTATTTTCTGACTCAGACTTGAATATAAATGCATTCTGTGAAAGTTCAGGGGAATTGAATTGAAGAAAAGGGATAGTAAACACATTTTTCTTTGGATTATCGTTTTTCTCAAATGGAACTTTTGATCTGAACCACAGTGTGCATTCAGAAAAGCAAACATTTTGTGATGGCCTCTAGTTTTTGTTTGTATTTGGGATTTTCTAAAAAAGACAGCAAAAAGATGAAAGTCTACGTAAACTTTTATATTTAAGAATATTTTGAAACCTATTCCTAACTAGCATTCCTAGTAGATATTGGATTCCCTGTCGTTTTTCACTTTTCTCATTCCAGATTTAATGGTTGATTGTTGATGTAGTTATTGATGGATTTTCCCCAAAGACTGTTTAACTTGGGCCATGAGGCAGGACAGACCAGGTGCAAATTATTGAGGTTCTTTGGTAATCCCATAAATGTTCCAAGTCTCTGCAGTTCACAAGTATCACTGTTGTTCATCTGAAATCAATGGATTATCATAGTGGCACAGCATATCAGAGAAAATAAATTATTCATAAAAATCATTTGGAGGCCAGGCATAGTGGCTCATGCTTGTAATCCCAGCACTTTGGGAGGTCGAGATGGGCAGATCACCTGAGGTCAGGAGTTTGAAATCAGCCTGGCCAACATGGTGAAACCCTGTCTCTACTAAAAATACAAAAATTAGCTGGGTGTGGTGGCGTGTGCCTGTAATCCCAGCTACTTGGGAGGCTGAGGCAGGAGAATCACTTGAACCTGGGAGTTGGAGGTTGCGGTGAGTGAAGATCACAGCATTGCACTGTAGCCTGGCCACAGAGCAAGACTCCATCTCAATAATAATAATAATAATTTGGAAAAGTTTTCTTTTTGCATAAAAGGTAAGAGCTTTGCATGACGTAGACAGAAGTCCAGCAATAAGTTGTGGACTGATTTTCAAGTCCCTTCTATATGAGGTTTAAAAAAAAAAAGTATAATAAATAACAATTAATCCATTGTCGCTCAGTAGTCATATATCCTAAAAAATATTTAAATTGATTATTAACCAAAACATAATTACATTTAAGCAAAAACAGTCTCACACAAAAAGCAGCTCATTGTTTTTAGTTATGTTTGGCTGTGTGACCCTGCCTACTTCCATGTGAACTGCAGAGACTTGGAACATTAATGTGATTACCAAAGAACCTAAATAATTGGGGTGTGACCCCCGCTCCCTCCACTACAACTTCTCGGCCCATGCTCTCTTCCTGTGCCTTCCAGGTGTCCAACCCCAGGCTGCGATGGCTCGGGGCACGTGACTGGAAATTATGCTTCCCACAGAAGGTAGGATTAATCCTATTTCTGAGATGTGGAAATGAACTTGTCGGCAGCAGTCAGAGAGATCACATAATTTTGTTTTGTTCTTTGTTGGGTCCCTATTTCAGCTTGTCCGGATGCCCTCGTGCAAGGAAAGGTGGTGTCAAAATGACCCCTACCAAGGAAGAAAAAGAAGACCCTGAACTGAAGTAAGTGCAACAGTTGAGACACGGGGGTCAGCTGTCTCTTGTTGGCAAAATGGGAGGGACCTTGGTTGGGATGCAATTGAACATAGATTGAGTTTCAGGGAAGGTGTACCCTATTAAGTATAAGTATGAGTCAAACTATTTGGTGGTTTGAGAAAAGTTTCCAATTTATAGCTACATTTCCACAGCTCTTTGATAATGCAAAAGATTTTTTTAAACAATAACAGTTTCACACGTTTCTCAATTGTTTTAAAGGAAAGTGGTATTGTGGAAGTGCTATACAGTAATAAATATGGCAGGGAATTAAAGTTTTCCCCTGAAACTTTAATTTTGCTTAAGGAGAAATTATATCTAAATTGAATTCCTTCCTCTAAGGAAGGTCATGGATGATATATGCAGATATACACGTAGAAGTTTAAGTTGTTTTCTTAACAACAGTTCTAAATGCAATATTTAAACATTTAGAAACCCAAATTCCAATTCTATGAGTAATGTGCTATGTAGCATCTGTCAAGGCAGTTAACGTGTTATACGTTTGGTCCTTGGAAGCAACATAACATAGTCCTTATGTGATTGGCTCTAGACCTAAAAAGTGTGGGCATGAACTTGGCTCCACTTCTTATAAAATGGGCGGCAAGTTACCTGAGCTCTCTAAGCCTCGTTATTCCTCATCTGCAAAATGGGATAATACTACTCTCTACCCAGTAGATTGTAGTGAATATTAAGTGAGATAATACATGAAAATCGCGTAGCTCAGAGCCTGCTTATGCAATGCTGTTTTGCTAGTTATGTTGGCATCTTTTATTAAAACTCTATAATTGCATGGCTTGTTCTCTGGAGAGCATAGGACTATCACTGCCTTCTTCCTGGCTGGTAATGTCTCTGCTTTCTCTCTAGATGTCCTGTGATAGGGTGTGATGGCCAAGGTCACATATCAGGTAAATACACGTCACACCGCACAGCTTCTGGTTGTCCTCTGGCTGCCAAGAGACAGAAGGAGAATCCTCTCAATGGAGCCTCCCTCTCCTGGAAACTGAACAAGCAAGAGCTACCACATTGTCCCTTGCCAGGCTGCAATGGGCTGGGCCATGTAAATAATGTTTTTGTCACCCACCGAAGGTAACATGAGTTTTCTGTCTTTTTGTTGTAGTGTTGTGATCGGTTGTCACCTAGGCTGCCTTGGGGAGAGGGTTGTGAACAACCCCCTAAAGATTGTTCACTGTAACAGTTGAGATATCATAACATGAAGTTTTGTTATATAGATATTGGATGAGCATGAAGAATGAAAAATGTTATTTTCTCTATTTCTTAAAATTACTACACAGTTTTCAAGTGCTCTAGAAAATGTAGAGTTGGTCTTATTTGTATTCTAAAATATTGCTTAGGCTGCTATTTCTTAACGGTTCAGTCATTTAATGGTTTACTTCAGTTCCAAGTGGTGATATCTCTTCTATTATGTTATGTAATTGCAAACTTTCACTTTACATATTTATAGAATTCCCTCTGTCTTATGGACTGGCTCAATTTGGGGCCAAAATTGTAGTTACTTTGCTACTGGGAGGGTGTGACTCATCCGCAGCAGCCAGAAAGAAAATGACACAGTGACTGCAAAGTGAGCAGCAGGATACAGGAGATCTGGAAACCCTTTTATAGTTCCCAGTGACTGCATTCCTTTACCACCGAGGTTCACGCATTCAACCAAGCCCTTTGTTGGGCAATAGTGATCTTTGTCCAGCTTTTTGGTTCACATTCCACCTAAAGGAAAAGATTAGAAGCTTCCCTACATACTTCTGCCTCCAGTGGGGTCTTGTCTCATCTTTTGGGTCACTGTACATGATGCTGGTTTAAAATCCAATGAAGCTTTAGGAAACTATTGATGTTTTGTATATGAGCAGTGTAAACATTGAGCAAAATTGGGGCTTTTTGAGATTTTGCTCAGTTCTAAAGATTTATATGGATGATATCAGAAAATAAAGCCTTCCAGGAATTGCTTGTTTGAAGGTAT
>NW_012104898.1:1026477-1027413 GCF_000951045.1 Mandrillus leucophaeus | reverse complement strand
CTTCATTAACTTTTCCACAACACTGTGTCACCCTGAAAGTTTTCCGGCGTGTTGTCTGAACAGAGTAGATCCTTTAAGGGTGAGGATCAGAGAAGTTCTAATGAGATATTAATATCCATTATGTTACAAATGGACTTACTAAAGGTCACCTTTGAATATCCAGTTTGCCAAATAAATATTCATGATTATTTTCTCAGAATACAATATGTGACATAAAACAAGACAGACGTGCAAACTCCCCATAAAACAGATAATGAAACTTTTATAGGCCACAATTGACAGTGAGAAGCTTCTGAAAATAGAAGACACAGTTTCCAAGTTGAGTTTGTGCTTTTCTTTATTTTCTTTTTCTGTGTAGAAAAATGTATAGCTTATCAAATTAGGCAAACTACATACCCTTTTCTATATATGTAATAGCATATGTCTATTATTTTTTATATTTCATAGACTCAGTGTAGAATAATTAGTATTCTTGAAAAAATACAGTAATTAAGCACACATTTATTAAGGGCTTTGCTTCAGAAATATTTTCTTTCACTCTGCCAAATGTCCCAAGCTTCAGGGTGAAATGATTGCTTTATAGATGAGTTGTAACTAACTTTCTGCAGAAAACAAGACTTTAAATGACTGATCATGATCATCACTATTTTGATCTAAAAATTGTTTCTACGGAAATGCAGCAAGATTGCAAAGGAATTAATGGCTTGATAGAACAACAAAATTATCTGATCATAAATGATGAAAAACAAGTTTTCTTCAATGTTGTCATTTATCATGCTGGTGCAATTTAAATAAAACAGATGACATTAAGGGAAAGAAACCCTGCTGAAGAGTGCCACTACTAAATGGAAAGGGTTCTAAACACCACTGCAATGTAATAGACTGCCTCTGCAGTGATTGCATCTGAATACACTTGTGGCAGCTCCTCTTATTCTC
>NW_012104898.1:1008709-1025412 GCF_000951045.1 Mandrillus leucophaeus | reverse complement strand
AGAATGAAAAATGTTATTTTCTCTATTTCTTAAAATTACTACACAGTTTTCAAGTGCTCTAGAAAATGTAGAGTTGGTCTTATTTGTATTCTAAAATATTGCTTAGGCTGCTATTTCTTAACGGTTCAGTCATTTAATGGTTTACTTCAGTTCCAAGTGGTGATATCTCTTCTATTATGTTATGTAATTGCAAACTTTCACTTTACATATTTATAGAATTCCCTCTGTCTTATGGACTGGCTCAATTTGGGGCCAAAATTGTAGTTACTTTGCTCCTGGGAGGGTGTGACTCATCCGCAGCAGCCAGAAAGAAAATGACACAGTGACTGCAAAGTGAGCAGCAGGATACAGGAGATCTGGAAACCCTTTTATAGTTCCCAGTGACTGCATTCCTTTACCACCGAGGTTCACGCATTCAACCAAGCCCTTTGTTGGGCAATAGTGATCTTTGTCCAGCTTTTTGGTTCACATTCCACCTAAAGGAAAAGATTAGAAGCTTCCCTACATACTTCTGCCTCCAGTGGGGTCTTGTCTCATCTTTTGGGTCACTGTACATGATGCTGGTTTAAAATCCAATGAAGCTTTAGGAAACTATTGATGTTTTGTATATGAGCAGTGTAAACATTGAGCAAAATTGGGGCTTTTTGAGATTTTGCTCAGTTCTAAAGATTTATATGGATGATATCAGAAAATAAAGCCTTCCAGGAATTGCTTGTTTGAAGGTATTTAAATATTCAGTAAAACCTGTTTATGGAGAAAACTTGACTTTTTCAAGTGGTTTATTTTTTGATGATTTTCAAATGTAGACCTATGTCCACAATAGCACACATTATTTTATTCTGAGTTTGAATTATTATTTCATATTCAGGAACTTCACTCACAAATCAAGTGTGCCTAATGGCACATTTACTATACAGTAGCTTGACTTCCTTGTAATGACCTCAGTAATATCCATATTGATCCTGCTAATGAAATATTAATGCTGTACTGTGGTGAGCACATCCCTCAGTTAGCAATAATGAAGTTATCTTTAAAAATAGTGAAGAAGTTTTAAATGATGATGCCAAGGCTTGGTGAGGATGTGGAGCAACAGATACTCCCACACTCTGTAGGTGGCAGAGCAACTGGTAGTGCCACTTTAAGAAGCAAATTGTCTTTAAAGAGTCAAGTTGAAAACTGAACTATGCACTTGCCCCAGCACACGGCCAGACTTATGCCCAGAGGATCTCTGCCTATGAGAACCCGGAGGTCTGTCTGACCACACGTGAGCAGCGTTGCTCTACCAACTCCACGCTGGGAACAATCTTGGTGCCCACTAACAGTGGAGTGGGGAAATAAGTAGTGCTTATTGGTGGTGGTACATGCTTGCGGTTCCAGCTACTCAGGAGGCTGAGGCAGGACGATTGCTTGAGCCAGGGAGTTTGAGGCTGCAGTGAGCTATGATTGCTCCCCTGCACTCAAGCCTGGTGATAGAACAAGACCCCATCTCTAAAAAAGAATATCCTTTAAATTGCAAATACACATCATAGGTAGCTGTTTACATATTCTATATTTCGTAATGAGAGAAAGAAAATTCTGATTTCAAAAATATAGGCTGCAATATTAACGCCAAGGTACTATTTTCTTTCTTTCTTTCTGTTTTCATTTTCTTTTTTTTTTTTTTTTTTGAAACAGAATCTCACTCTGTCACCCATGCTGGAGTGCAGTGGCTCAATCTCGGCTCACTGCAACCTCTGCCTCCCCAGTTCAATGATTCTTCTGCCTCAGCCTTCTGAGTGGCTGGGACTACAGGTGCACGCCACCACACCAGGCTAATATTTTATTTTTAGTAGAGGCGGGATTTTGCCATGTAGGCCAGGGTGGTCTCGAACTCCTGACCTCAGGTGATCTGCCCACCTTGGCCTCCCAAAGTGTTGGGATTACAGGCATGAGCCACCGCACTCAGCCTCCAAGGTTTTATTTTCTAGGACATGGAAAGCAGTGAAGAATGTAGACAAAGGTAATTCAGATTTCAGCATTCTTGACTCAAAAGTTCTCTTGCAATTTAAAATATTTAAGAAATTGGATTTAATTTGGGGTATTCTCTTTAAGGTGGAATACTCTTTCTTTTCTATGTGTAGAATTTAATGGAATTGGATTTCTCTTGTGATTTCAAATATTTAAGAGACTGTATTTAATGTGGGGTATTCTCTTTAAGGTGGAAAACTCTCTCTTTTCTGTGCGTATATTTTATTTTATTTATTTATTTATTTTGAGATGGAGTCTCACTCTCACCCAGGCTGGAGTGCAGGGGTGCTATCTCAGCTCACTGCAACTTCCGCCTCCCAGGTTCAAGCAATTCTCCTGCCTCAGCCTCCCAAGTAGCTGGGACCACCACACCCAGTTAATTTTTTGTATTTTTAGTAGAGACGGAGTTTCACCATGTTGGTCAGGCTGGTCTCAAACTCCTGAACTCAAATGATCCGCCCACCTCGGCCTCCCAAAGTGCTGGGATTACAGGCATGAGCCACTGTGCCAGGCCTATCTGTAGAATTTAATGGAATAATATCGCAAAACGCCTGGCTTATGCCTAGCACACAGTAGGGGTTCAACACAGATGATCGCCTTTCCTGTTTGTGAAGATAATATTAAGCCTATGTGTATATATGCAGGATGACTTATATGACTTGGAATATAACTCACAACTGACTTTTATATGTTACAAATTTGGTTCTGAAATCTCTGAGGTTCTTCATATTCTTTCCCATCACTTGTTACCTAAAAATAGCTGACACGTATTCGGGGTTCTCGCCCATAGACAGCGCTGTTATAAGTAGCTTGCATGGTTTATTCCTTTAAACCTTTACAAAACCCTGTGAACTACAGGTATTATAACTATCCTCAGTTGATAGAAGATGAAACAAGCACAGGAAAGTTATGGAATTGCTTTGAATACAGGTTGGCATGCTAGAGCCAGTGTCATCCTGCTTCCCCTAAGGTTTGATGATGGGTCCTCACCATGGGCCAGGCACCAAGCTGAGGTGTCACAGGCACCAGTGCATAGACATTTTCTCAACCAAAATGGGAATAATTACAAAACACACTTTGTAGGATGGTTAAGAACAATTTGACCCACACACTATATCCATATTATATTTATATAATAACTACCTTCAAACCTTGCTTTAAATCTCTATATGACAAAATATTTCCTTTGAAAAAAATAGCAATCTGAGAAGATAACTGATATGTTAAAACACACACACACACTCACACACACACACACAATTATGGATATTTGTAGCTTTAAAATCAGAAGTCCTGTGACTGATAGAACTCATTTAGTGCTATGCCATATCTTTGTGATTTTATTGAAACTTAGTAATATATTGTAAGCAATTATGTTGACGACATACATTGTTTCACCTGCTATTTTGCTTTAAGAAGGCAGAGGAAGATATAATTTAAAATTGCAGCTGGGCACCGTGGCTCACGCCTGTAATCCCAACACTTTGGGAGGCCAAGGCAGGCAGATCACTTGAGGTCAGGAGTTCGAGTCCAACCTGGCCAATATGGTGAGACTCTGTCTCTACTAAAAATATAAAAATTAGCCAGATGTGGTGCGCACTTATGATTCCAGCTAGTCAGGAGGCTGAGGCAGGAGAATTGCTTGAGTCCAGGAGGTGGAGGTTGCAGTGAGCCAAATTGTACCAGTGCACTTCAGTGTGGGTGACTTAGTGAGACTCTACCTCAAAAAAAAAATAAAAAATAAAAAATCCCTCACTATGTCATAATAGAATGGTAATTTTGGTCAAAATCATAGAAAGCACATTTTTTTTTTTCTGCCTTTCCAATATGGAGCCAAATACCTCAGCCTCTTAACATCTGCCTTCAAAAGGAAAAAGAACTTTTAAAATGCTTTTCCTGCCCTTTTTTTTTTAAATTTAAGATTCATTTTTATATTCTGGAAGATATGAAAACTCTACATTGGAAGATACAAAATCAAGTGGCATTTTGGAAGCAAAACCTCTCTTTCCTAACTATGTTCTTTGCTTCTAAGTCATGTAATTATTGATGGAGTCTTCATTAACTTTTCCACAACACTGTGTCACCCTGAAAGTTTTCCGGCGTGTTGTCTGAACAGAGTAGATCCTTTAAGGGTGAGGATCAGAGAAGTTCTAATGAGATATTAATATCCATTATGTTACAAATGGACTTACTAAAGGTCACCTTTGAATATCCAGTTTGCCAAATAAATATTCATGATTATTTTCTCAGAATACAATATGTGACATAAAACAAGACAGACGTGCAAACTCCCCATAAAACAGATAATGAAACTTTTATAGGCCACAATTGACAGTGAGAAGCTTCTGAAAATAGAAGACACAGTTTCCAAGTTGAGTTTGTGCTTTTCTTTATTTTCTTTTTCTGTGTAGAAAAATGTATAGCTTATCAAATTAGGCAAACTACATACCCTTTTCTATATATGTAATAGCATATGTCTATTATTTTTTATATTTCATAGACTCAGTGTAGAATAATTAGTATTCTTGAAAAAATACAGTAATTAAGCACACATTTATTAAGGGCTTTGCTTCAGAAATATTTTCTTTCACTCTGCCAAATGTCCCAAGCTTCAGGGTGAAATGATTGCTTTATAGATGAGTTGTAACTAACTTTCTGCAGAAAACAAGACTTTAAATGACTGATCATGATCATCACTATTTTGATCTAAAAATTGTTTCTACGGAAATGCAGCAAGATTGCAAAGGAATTAATGGCTTGATAGAACAACAAAATTATCTGATCATAAATGATGAAAAACAAGTTTTCTTCAATGTTGTCATTTATCATGCTGGTGCAATTTAAATAAAACAGATGACATTAAGGGAAAGAAACCCTGCTGAAGAGTGCCACTACTAAATGGAAAGGGTTCTAAACACCACTGCAATGTAATAGACTGCCTCTGCAGTGATTGCATCTGAATACACTTGTGGCAGCTCCTCTTATTCTCCTTCCAGGGTACAGATATTTTTTTTTTAAATGAAAAATGTTGTAAAAATTAAAGAAAAAAATCAAAAACATTCCCATAACCAAACTGAATTTGCCATGGGGGCGTGGGATAGGGCTTTATTTTGGCTTGTATTGAGTAATTCTATAAAGATCAAGGAACACTTTATATAAAAGCAGGAAGAACTAGATTCTGCTTTATTATTCATGGAATTTTGACTAATTGAGAACAATTCTTATTCATAATATATATGTACAATTTCACATTTACAGAAAATAAAGTAACCACGACTAAACAAAAGAACTTACTTAAATGCAGATGAATAGCAATTTAACAAAATAAATTAAATAATAATTGTGTATCAGCAGTAACTATTTGTATCTTGATTTAAGGAAAGAAAGCAAAACATTTTACATTATTTGAGGGCATTTTGCCTTTGCTTTAGTGGGTGTGTATTCATTACTCTCTACAAAGAGACTATGGGTTATAATGTAATTAATCGGCAGCAAAAACACAAATAGTAGGTTGTGAATAAAACATCTTAATGTTTATAAGAAATAATATACATCTCATACATTAGTACAATTTCTATTTTCACAGCTTATCTGGATGTCCTCTTAATGCACAAGCTATCAAAAAGGGCAAGGTTTCTGAAGAACTCATGACCATCAAGCTCAAAGCAACCGGGGGTAAGAGCGCAGGGCTGGCTGTCACCACCTCCTCCAGGGTGTAGACCCTGGCTCCCTAAAGGGTTTCGTGTGTCAAAGTATTCACTAGGTGGGAAGTGTAATTTTAATGTACAAGAAGAAAGGTTTCCTCAGATTTGAACTGAAATTATAACTTTGTTTAAAAACAATTTTTTGGTGTCTTTCTTATTTTTAAATAAGGAGTGATCTCCAACAGAGAAAGTCAAGCAGTGGGGTATGATGGGTTATTTTTAAATAAGGAGTGATCTCCAACAGAGGAAGTCAAGCAGTGGGATATGATGGGTTATTTTTAAATAAGGAGTGATCTCCAACAGAGAAAGTCAGGCAGTGGGGTATGATGGGTTAAGATACACTGGTGGTTGGCAGGGCATACTAGTTCATGCCCGTAATCCCAGCACTTTGGGAGGCCAAGTATGGAAGATTGCTTGAGGTCAAGAGTTTGTGACCAGCCTGGGCAACACAGCCAGACCGCATCTCTTTAAAAAAAAAAAAAAATTAGCCCAGTGTGGTGGTGCACACCTGTAGTCACAGTTACTCTGGAAGCTGAGATGGGAGGATTGTAGAGACCAGGAGCCCAGGATCGAGGCTGATGTAGTAAGATATGATAGTGCCACTGTACTCCAGCCTGGGCGACAGCAAGAGAACCTATCTCTAAACAAAACAACAGCAACAAAGATACACTAGTGGAAGTTGTGTCCTTCAGTCTCTCTCACATGTGTGTGTTCTCTCATGTGTGTTTGTGTGTACATGTGTGTGTGTATGTGCACATTTTTCTGGTATAAATCCACTATAAAAATTCAGGAAGCAATTTCTAGCATCTGTATTTGAATCCTTCAATTGTGTTCTTCTGTGCTCAACATGATATTTTTATAGAGATTCTGGAAGGTTTGGATTTAGCATCCAGATCTTTACCTAAGTCTACATTTCCCTAGATATTTCCTTAGTGTCAATCTGCTTTCCCAGTTCAGAGATACAGTTTCTGAGTTCTCTGTTTGGATCCTCCAATTTTCCTTTGATTCTTGAATGCATTTCTTGAGATTTCTAATCAGCATTATCTGGGGCCTGTGTTGTTTTCCATCAAAGATCATTCCAAAGCGTTTGAGAAACAATGGCAGAGCAATTATTTTGCTCTGGAGACTTTATTTGATGGCATCTTTGGCACATGACTCGAATCGAGCTGGGGACTTTCACTGTTGTTACTTTCCCTGAAGCTCAATCTTTTTAACTTGTGTGTGTGATTTTTAAAAAGAAGATATGCGGTATCCAAGGGGGGGAAAGCACTCGAGCTTCCTACTGTTTCCCTCCGAGGCCTTCATCTGCTTTATTTAAAGCGGTCCTTGGCGGGGGTGGTCTCTCTCCCTGGGTCCTCACCGCTAAGCGCCGAAGGAGAGGAGTGTACACGCAGAGGAGGAATAAAGCCCCGGCTGCCTCCTCCCGTCTTTCCAACATTCACATGCTCAGTAAAAGAGCTTTTCCCTAGATGTTCTGACTCCTCCTTGGAAATACTCCCCATTCCCTAAATACCTCTAAGTACATATGCAGTGACATTGGGACAATTTAATGTGTATTTATTTATTGTCCCATTTCAAATAGTATTTAAAGGATAAGGACTGCAAAGCTACATGAACTTTTTTTTAAATGCTGGTTAAAAATTTAATTCGGCCAGGTGCAGTGGCTCACACCTGTAATCCCAGCACTTTGGGAGGCCGAGGTGGGCCGATCACAAGGTCAGGAGATCAAGACCATACTAGCCAACATGGGGAAACCCTATCTCTACTAAAAATACAAAAAAAATATTATCCGGGTGTGGCGGCACACACCTGTAGTCCCAGCTACTCGGGAGGCTGAGGCAGGAAATTGCTTGAACGCTGGAGGCAGAGGTTGCAGTGAGCCAAGAAAGCACCACTGCACTCCAGCCTGGGCAACAGAGTGAGACTCTGTCTCAAAACAAAACAAAACAAAAAATTAATTCAAAAATGAGACAAAGGAAAGTTGAAGATAAGAATGCAAGACGGAGCAAGGCTGAGGACACTAAGACGTGTGTGAAGAGTCATTTCTCGCTGGGTAAATAAGGATCGCAAATTTGACCTTGCCTTTTAGAAACCAACAACAGAAGAAAGCTATAATCGCCATGTGGATCACGTGGTAGTAAGTAAATTCAGAGCAAAACTCCTTTTGGAACCCAGTGCATGAAGAAAATATTTCCTATGCGTTCTCATTAGGAGAACACCAATACCATCCATACTCTAAACAGAATATAAATTACAAGGCCACTCCTAACAAATATAAAAACAAAACAGTCCTCTGGCGTCATTACATCAAATTGTGATGGAGCTTTGCAGGGGGCCAGCAGCAGGTGGTCTGTCGGAACCCACAACAGACTTGCACAGAGACCCAGGAGCAGCAGGGCTGAGCACATACACTTCAAAGGGTCTCTGTATGTCTAGCATCTTCAGCTGAGCTTTCAAAGAATATAGAGCAGCAGCGAGCTGGATTGAACCCATTGACAAGTGTCAGGGTGCAGTCATTCTATGTGGACAGGTAACTAACTGGAAAAGTACACGTTTTACAATCTGAGAAAGTAGAGGCTGATGCTCTGTAAAGCTTAAGAACTTACCATGACTTTGCAGGAGAAAAAGCCCACCTGAATTCAGGTCAGTGGTTCGTTGAAGGTCAAGAAGGACCTAAAGTGATTTGGGGGTCTTCTCTAACAATGCTGTGTCTCATGATCCCTTACCTTAAAGTGAGGCCACAATGACTGTTCTCTGGATGATCTTTAAAGTAGATGTAAACGAACACACCTTCAGACATTAAAAATATCAAATCAAATTGCAATGAAATATAAAGTGCATATGGCTTTAACTTTAGCATACTATATTAATTTAAACTAGGTACAAATCATTCATGCAATTAGTTGAATTAGGTAATATTTTAGGGGAATATTATGCACAAGCCAGTTTAAACATGGAGGGTCTATATCAAAAAATGTGTGCATTAATTTTAGAATAATTGATCCTTAGTTCTCCATCCTTGCCATAATTAAATTGCCACATTAATTTTTAAAGACCTTTATTAGTCCTTGATAATAAAATTAGGCCATCTGTATAAGAAAGAATGCCAGTCCTTCTGTGCTTTGTAGAAACAAGCAGAAGTTGTGATAATTGGTCTATGTATATGGTCTTGCACTTAGGAGCTCCTTCTAGCTCTTCTCATGTGACAAAATAGTGTGTCCTAAACATTGTTATGTATCATTTCTTTCTGGATATTAACTCTCTTCACTCCTTTAGTAACTAAATAGCCAAATTTACATTAGTTCATTTTCCCATAAATTAAAAAAAAGTACAGTTTTGTGGTGTAAACACAATTTAAAAATCAAAGTTCAGCCGGGCGCGGTGGCTCACACCTGTAATCCCAGAACTTTGGGAGGCTGAGGAAGGTGGATCACAAGGTTAGGAGTTCAAAACCAGCCTGGACAAGATGGTAAAATCCCGTCTCTACTAAAAATACAGAAACAACAACAACAACAAAACAAACAAACAAACAAACAAAAAATTAGCCGGGCGCTGTGGCAGGCGCCTGTAATCCCAGCTACTCAGGAGGATGAGGTGGGAGAATCGCTTGAAGTCAGAGGGCAGAGATTGCAGTGAGCCGAGATCGAACCACTGCATTCCAGCTTGGGCAACAGAGTGAGAATCCATCTCAAAAAATAAAAAAATAAAAAATAAATAAAAGTTCACTCAAGAAACATAAGAGAATTTGTTTGAAATATGATAGAATTGCTTCATTTGTATAATATGAAAAAACGTAACTATAGGACTTAAAGCCTCTTATAAGTTGAGAATACCTGCTCTATGCAGGTATATACATAACTTGCATAATTTTACAGAATATAAAGAAAATATATGACATAATCCCCAAATATGCAAATTAGGCATAGATTAGTACCAACTAAACATTAGAATTATTAAATGAAAAGAAAGCATAATCTCTTGCTTTTACATAGTTGAATTATATAAAGAATCAAAGTCGCTGAAGAGTAAGTAAAATATTTAGCGGAGGCTAGGCGCAGTGGCTCACGCCTGTAATCCCAGCACTTTGGGAGGCAAGGTGGGTGAATCACAAGGTCAAGAGATGGAGAACATCCTGGCCAACGTGATGAAACTCTGTCTTTACTAAAAATAAAAACATCAACTGGGCATGGTGGCGCACGCCTGTAGTTCCAGCTACTCAGGAGGCTGAGGCAGGAGAATTGCTTGAACCTGGGAGGCAGAGGTTGCAGTGAGCCAAGATCATGCTACTGCACTCCAGCCTGGCGACAGAGTGAGACTCTGTCACAATAATAATAAAAATAATAATAATAATTTAGTGGATAGTTTATATGGTTTCCTTGATCATCAGCCATACCTAGCTAGTCCAACACCCTACTAGAAGTATATCTGTAAACATCAGGGCACACATTTTACTGATACTTCCAAAACAGATGAAACATCTATGAATAAAGATAGCATTTTCATGGTTAAAAGAACATATTCTGGAACCAGAGAGCTTATGTTTGAATCCCTGCTGTACCACTTACTTTGTACCTTGGTTTCCCATGCATACTTTGAGGTAATAAATGTTTCTATCTCATGGTTTTTAAATGAGGATCATATGAGTTAATATTCGGAAGTGCAGAGTGAAATCCGAAGGTTTTTAAAGACTGTGTGCATAGAGAGAAGTTTGACGGATAAGTGACTCAGTGGAAACAGATAAAGTGATATGTTAACAGGAAACATTATAAAGAAATTGGTTGCATTTATCCTGTGGCTAAAATAGCTCCCCAGATCCCAGAAATTATAATAAAAATATTAATTCCTTCATTGATTAATTCTATGAGCATGTATGGGGAGCCTGTTATGTATTAGATCCCATGACACTGTTTCTTTTTTGAGATCTCATCTTATGATCTTCCCTCACAAGCTCCAGGCATCTTCCAAATGGCCCCATTTTGATTATGAGTCTGGGGTGTCTTCAGGAACGTTGGCCCTCAGGGAAACATAATCCTAATATAGTCCCAGAACCAAGAACCCAGGCTGTCACTTAAATGGTCTTCTCACAAGCACTCATAACTTAGCCAAAATTGAACTTTTATTTATCCTACTGCAAGTTTCAGCCCCCCAGTCAGCCTCATCACAGAGACAGCTCTACAGTTGCCCACCTACTCTGGCAGAAGCAAGCAGTCGGGGTCGATTCCTCTCTTCTCTTGCCCCCTACCTCCAGCCCTCACAAGTCCTGCAAATTCTGCCTACAGATTAGGTCCTGAGTCTGTCTCCTTCTCTTGGCCTCACTTCCCTACACCCAGCCAGGACTCCAGCAATCATCTCCCCATGGGTCTTCAGGCTTCTGCTCTGTCTCTTCTCCAATCTATCCTCTACTCAAAACTCCAAATTACATTTGTGAAAAGTCAACTAGATCATCCCGGATCCCCTACCTAAAAGTCTTCCCTGGCTCCTGTTGCACTTGGAATAAACCTAAGCTCCCAGGATGTCCCCATGGCCTGCTCCCACCATTCACTGTCTTGCTGTCCATGGGGCACCCACTCCCTTCCCAATCTGGACTCTGGACTTCCTCCCTCCTCTTGGATGCTCAACTCCTGGCTGGTTTTTCACAGGCCTGCCTCCTTCTGATCTTGAAAGTCTTGAAAGGAGTGCATCTTCTCCAGTGAAGAGACCCCCGCACCCTCTGTGCTTCCTTCAGAGCACTTCATGTTTTACAAGCATCTCCTTGGTTTTTGTCTGCCTTACCAGATATTATGTAAGAAAATAGCATTGTTTGAGGTGGAATTTTACTGTAAAAAGGCAGAAAAGAAAAACAATATGTCAAAGAAATTTATAGCAATAGAAGTTTTCAATTGCTCAAATCAGAAAAGTTTCAAGTGCTGATAGCACTCCAAATACCTGTTTCATTGAGAATCCAGATATTTTAGTCCTTTCTTCCCCAGCTCTTACCCATCAATTGTCTGAGAGGAGATTCCTGCACCAGTGCACCAACCAGTAAAATATGGTGCTCCAAGATGCAGTGCAATTCTCCAGACACAGCCGGACAGTGCAGAATGAATCCTGAGTCCCAGATACTGTAGTTCCATGAGTATGGTCCTGGGTAACTGTTGGTTGTTTTCTTAGTAGCCATGTCATACTGTTGACTCATATTCAGACCGGTCTAGCTACTAAGATACCTAAGTCTTATATGTTGGTTTGTTTTCCTTTTTTCATTAAATCTTAGAGCCCAGAATTATATCAATCTTATGACACACTCTCTTCGTTGGTCCATGCATGGCTCACTTTATCAAGTAGTTACTTTTAATAAAGCAGTAAGTACCCACAGAATAGCCATCTGTTTTATCATGCTGTATGTGACGTAACTTTCGGCTTACTTTTTTTCTCTTCCCACTAAATTACTAAGAGTCACCCATGTTGTTCTTGGTGGGCATGTGGCTTCCTTTCAAGTTGTGCTTTTGGCGAGCAATACTGCTGTGTACACCTTATGCATGCTTCCTGTGTACAACGATTTGTTTTGGGTGTGTACCTAAGGAAGAAATTGGAGGGTCATAGAGAATGTGAGCATCCACCTTCAGGAGGTAATGGATTATTTCCCAAAGTAGTCACCCTAGCAAAGTATAAGAGCCCAGATCTCTTTCAAACCAAGTGTCAGGCCAAGTACCCTTTATCCTGCTCTCATGAAATTGCTCCTATGAAGTCTCACTGTGGAAGTTCACATGTCCTTCTTCATTGTCACTCTGGTTCAGACTCATTCTTCTAGGAGATAAAATTACCTCCAATCCTGCTTCTCGCATCCTTAATATTAACTACCTTCCCCAGTCCTTGAAACCTTTCAAATGTAGTCATACTCCTTCTACAAAGTAATCATGGGAAATAACCACCATTCATTGAGAGCCTGTGGCATGTTTAGCACTCTACATTTTATTGCATTCATTCTCACAGTGTAGATATCATGCCTATTTTACAGAAGAAGAAACTGAAGCACAAAGAAGATAAGTAAGTTGCCCATGTTCAAGAACAGAATTCAAACTCCCAAGCTGATGTCCTTCCCCCTAAATTACATTTTTCTCATCCATGTCCATGTGGAAGACTCTGCCAATGTGTCTCTGGACTCTAATTCACCTGCCAGCAGCCCCGCAGCTCTGCCTCCAGTCATGGTTCCTAAGGCCTAATTCAACTAAACAGATATTTAATTACTCAGCATAAAACTGTCCTTGCAGCATTTTGAATAAGGGAATGCAAGGCCTTTGAGGTTTAATCCCAGCTCTGCCTCTTAATTTGAACTTGGGCAGGTTATTTAACTTCTATCAGTGATTCCTGAGGTCTCACTTAACCTCTCTGGGCTCGGTGTCTTCATATGTGAGGAGGGTATAATGGAGCGAGTCCCGCTGTAGGGTGCGGTGAGATGTAATTGAAGACACATATACAAACACGCCTGGCAGCACCCCGGGACATAACTGAGCTACATGCAACGGTGGCACTTTTCTACTCTCTCTTTTCTTTCTTACCAAGAAATTAAATCTGCAATTTCTCTTATCCACTTTTTCAGAATCCTGGATATGCATTGTTTTGGTAAAAACACTTCAAATGGAAGTCTCATTTTCAAGTAGCAAATCACAAATTAAACATATGATTCAATTGTTAACAGTTTTCAGTTCGAACTAAGGTAGTCTTACTCTTTACAGGAATAGAGAGTGATGAAGAAATTAGGCATTTGGATGAAGAAATAAAGGAACTGAATGAATCCAACCTTAAAATTGAAGCAGATATGATGAAACTTCAGACTCAGGTAAAAAAAAAAAAAGTAATTCATGATCCTTAATCTTTGGTGGAAACAAAACATTGAACTTTTTAAAGCTTGTGTGAAAATATATGATATCTTAGAGTCAATATGCTGAGTGTTTCTAGATTCCATAATTATTGTAAAATTCTGAATAGCTGGATTACCCCAGGTTACCATTGATTCAGTAGCTGTGGGCAAGCTGTCTCCTGTTTTTGTCCTGGTAGCATCAAAGGTTTCATAAGCAAACAAGGCAGATTATCCTATAATCAAACAGTCTGGTGGAGTACGTAGTGCATTAGAAAAAAAATGTGATGAAAAGGTAAGAATCCTTGGTTTCATTCAAAATTCAAGTAAAATATAGCAACTTTTTCATTTAATGTTTTTGGAACACCTCTGAATGTCTAAGTATTTATTAGAAACAGATCTTACTGAACATTTTCTTGAGCAAATTCTTTACCTAAAAACCCAAGTAATTTCTCAATTCTGCATTCTTCTTTATGATGTCTGCCTCATCCCATGGAAATTAACAGTTCAGTTCAAGATTTTTAAAACACAAATCATAACTCTCTTGCAACAAGTTAGCAGCAAAAGAATGAGACAGAGAATAGGACTGAGTATCTTTCTCCCTTTCCCTGCAGGGGATTTTTATACCACCATAGTTACTGGATCTCTTGGAAGTCCTCACACAACAGCTTAAGACAAAGGGTTTTAATCCATCTGAAATTTTGGTTTCCTTACCCAGAGTGACTATTGTTGCCATCATCAATTAATGGCCATCTGGTCCACAGATTGACACTTTTGTCTAGAAATCATGGGAATTCCTCTAGAAAATCATTAGCAAAGAACACAAAGGCCTCTGCCCTCTTGAGACTTATCGTCTAGAAGGAGGAAGCGACACTAAACAAAAAAGTCATAAATGATCAATTATGTTGTATGCTAGAATGGCAGGGGGCTGGGTGAGTGCCTGTATTTCAATACTTAATGGGACCACCAGCCCCCAGGGAGAAGAAAGGCATCCGCAAAGACTTGAGGAATGAGGGAGTTGGCCAAACAGGTATGGAGAAAGAGTGTTTCAGACAGAAGAAACCCCGCAAGCACAAAAGCACTCATCATGAGAAGGTCTGGGGATTTGAGAAATAGCAAAGAGAAATGTGGTCGCAGGTGGGTGAGCTGGGTGGGGCAGGTCACAGGAGAACAGTCTCAGATGCAACAGGGCAGCTCACATGGGGCATCTTAGTCCATTTCAAAGACCTTGGTTTTTATTCTGAATGTATGCAGAACTGTAACACAGTTTTGACCCAACGAGTTACTTCATCCTCTCTGATTGACATGCTGACTTGCATTTTAAGAGGCTCATCTTGGTGGCTGTGTTGAGGAAAGGCTGAGAATAGATTAGATGGGGTAATGGCAGACACAGGGCCACCCACGAGAAGGCAGCACAGTCACACTGGTGGCTTGGCCCAGGGGGCAGCAGTGTGGAGGGGACAGTGGTCTCATCCTGGATATTTTGAAGGAGGCGCCAGTGGAGGATAGGTATGAAAGAAAGAGTCATGGGGGATCTGCACTTAAGCTGAGTTGCTGCTGGCTGGAAAAGGGAGACAGCAGATGGAGCAGGTTTGGGGAAAATAGCAAAGTTTGCTTTAAGCATGTTGAGTTTGAGATATCCATCATACAGCCACGTGGAGAAGTTCCACAATTCCTGAGGAAGTCTGGGCTGAAGATGAAAATTTGGAGATGTGATTCCAGCACTGCAAACAATCCAATGGGGCTGCAGCTTCATGCTGAGAAGTTGCATGCATGCATCTCTTAGTGTTCAGATTCACTTGGTGCGTTTTCTTTCAGGGAGAAAACTTTTGTGATCCTTCCAAACTCCACTACTCACATTCCCAAGTTATTTCTGTTGTAGATCACGTCTATGGAGAGCAACTTAAAGACGATAGAGGAGGAGAACAAACTCATAGAACAGAACAATGAAAGTCTGCTAAAAGAGCTGGCGGGTCTGAGCCAAGCTCTCATTTCAAGCCTTGCTGACATCCAGCTTCCACAGATGGTAAGTTCAAGGCCAGATCCTTGCTGTTCCATTACAAGCATTTGCAGTGTCATCATGCATTTACCGACAGGGTTGCCATGACTGAGCTTTGAGCTTTGAGGAGACCTGTGAGCAGTCACAGAGTGACCACACTTCATCACAGTCTGGTTTGGAGTAATCTCCCTCTCTGGGAACGTGGTAGATACATTTATTTAAATTATATTAAGGCCAAGAATTTTTTTAGAGGCCAAAGTCATTTAAAAACAAAGGATTTTTTTGAAGCTTGGTTCATAGTGTCATGTGAAAGTTGAATGGGCAAAACTCCCTCAGTGAAAATGTTATTTCCAAGTAGAAGATTCCATGTCTTATAAAATCTGAGACCATTATTTGCATCATCCACCCAACTCAAGAACTGTAATCAAAGATGTTCAATTCCCAATGGACTAGGTGCTTTCTTCATATGGAAGTATGAAGAACCTACTTCAGTTCTCCTCATATAAAATAAAAAGCAAAAAAAAAAAAAATGAGCAAGGAATCCTCATTTTCAAAATCGAAGCATGTCTTTCAGGTATGCAACTATAGACCTCCAACACTTAATAATGGGCACACATTCCAAGAAATGTGTCCCTTAGGCAATTTTGGCACTGTGTGAACATCATACAGTGAACTTCTGCAAACCCAGATGACAGACCCTACTTTACTTACTGCACACCCAGGCTATATGGTACAGCCTACTGCTCTGAGGTTACCCACCGGAGCAGCATGTTAGTGTACTGAATATTTTAGACAATTACTAGTATTTCTGTATCTAAACATGGAAAAACATATCTAAACCATAAAAATATGCTGTTGTTATCTTATGGGACTACCATCATATATTCAGTCTATCATTGACTGAGATGTTGTTATACATTGCATGACTGTATTTGGAATTCATAGAAAATTAGCCTCTTTTACATATTCTTAAATACAGACAAATATTTGGAGGAGAGTCTACATTGCTGAATGCTTTTAATCTCCTCAGAACCTAAATTTTTAGAATAATTTTTCCAAAGATGCCAATTTTATATATGAAATTATTTATGGAAGCAGCAATGTGATAAAGAAATATAATTGATTTTGGTTGAAACATTAAGCCCCTCAATTTTACCCA